>NC_134403.1:330023815-330323815 GCF_038048845.1 Mixophyes fleayi | reverse complement strand
ATGTTACAATGAAAGGGGTGCAAATTAGTTTATTATTTTGCACATGAATAAAATACTGACTTTTTGGTCATGTAGTACACAAATACTTGCTAACTTTATTTTTACACTGAAACTTAAAGCTGACCTGGACAATGCTCTACCACAGCTAGAAATCTGTCTCCACATTTTACATTTACCACCCCCCAGTGCAACATGGTTTTACCCATGTCCAAAGTTACTCATTTTTCCCCCTTTGCTCTCCTTAATGACTCAGACCCACTGAGACCAGTAATAGGTAATCAGAAGGGACAGTGCATCAAAAGCCTATAAAATGTTTGAACAATAAGAGTATATAATTCCTTAAAATATCGCATGATACAGTGAGCTACACTAATTATCCTATAAATACGGCTATAAATATAATATAATGTATGCTTGTTTTGAACTTTGCAGCTAATTATTTCTGTGGCCAGTAATGGGTAATCAGAAGATACAACAGAAATACTTTTTTTTATTACACAGTACCCAACACATTTTAAAATCATCACAAGTGATGTCAATAAGTGTTCATCCGCTTATGCAGCTATATATCTGGAGAGAGCCTAGACTGGTGTCTGCAGGGAAAAAGCAGAGAGGGGCAGATGCAGTACTAGGGGTAAATTTATCAAGCTGCAGGTTAAAAAAAAGTGGAGATGTTGCCTACAGCAACCAATCAGATTCTAGCTGTCATTTTGTAGAATGTACTGAATAAATGATAACTAGGGGCCTGATTCATTAAGGATCTTAAATGAAGAGGATTCTTATTTCAGTCTCCTGGACAAAAATTGCAAGGGGTGTAAATGAGTGTTCTGTTTTGCACACAAGTTAAATTCTGTCTGTTTTTTCATGTAGCACACACATATCAACTTTAAATTTCAGTGTACAAATAAGCTATTAAGTATTTGTGTGCTACATGAAAAAACAGCCAGTATTTAACTTATGTGCAAAATAGAATACTAATTTGCACCCCTTGCAATGTAACATGGTTTTGTCCAGGAGACTGAAATAAGAATCCTCTTAATTTAAGATCCTTAATGAATCAGGCCCCATAATCTGCTTGGTTGCTATAGGCAACATCTCCACTTTTTCAAACCCACATGTTGATACATTTAGCCCCTAGAGATAAATGAGGATGGCCACAGGGCCTACAGTGGTTCAACTCAGCGAGAGTGCTTTGACCAGCGTGTGACAGGTTCTCAAAAATGTGAGCTAATTATTGAAAGTAAACTGCAATGTTTTTTTGTTTTTTTTTTAAATCAATGAACCCCTCACATCAAGCATGAGAACCAAAGAGTTTGCAATGCCAGGACCCATACATTTTGGGAGTATCCCATGCTGTATCTTATGCTTTTCTCAGACTAGCTAGAGAAGTTTCTAAGTAAATTGACTGACTTGACTTATCTGATGTATAAGCCACAGCGGACATCCAATCAATTTTATTGACAACCTGGTAAAAAAAAACAACACTTTTTTTTAGTTTAGGTTCTCCTTTAAAAAAACCCTACCACTCCACCCTCCTCTCGCTTTTGCCATCATTTCTTGTGCTCCTTTGCACCCCCTCTCTCCCACTGCCTGCTCCCACTTACTCACCTCATCAATCTGTCTCTCTACACTGGAATCTTTCCATCATCCTTTTGCTCTTGTTTCACCCATTCTTACAAAACCCAATCTTGACCCCACATCACTCTCTAACTACTGCATTTCTCTTCTTCCTTTTACCTCCAAAATACTTGAGTGGCTTGTCTACAACCTAAGGATCTCAGCAGATTTCTCTCTGACAACTCCATCCTTGATCCTTTCCAATCTGGCCTTTGCCTCCTCTAGGAACTGCCTTGACCAAAGTCACCAATGATCTTCTCTCAGCCAAATCCAGGGGCCATTTCTCCCTGTTTATTCTCCTGAACCTCTCTGCGGCCTGTCCTTTCGTAGTTCACCTCTTATCTCGCCAACCATCTTTCCCTGTAGGATTCCCACAGGGTTCTGTCCTTGGTCCTCTGCTTTTATCTCTGTACACCTCCTCCCTGGGTGAACTTATCAGTTCCTTCGATGTCCAGTACCAACTCTATGCAGATGACACTCAACTCTACCTCTCATCTCATGATCTCTCCCTTTCCCTCCTCTCTTAGGTGTCCAGTTGCCTTTTCTCCATTCCTGCTGGATGACCTTATGCTTTCTCAAGCTCAACATGACCAAAACTGAACTCTTCCCTTGATCAAGAGTCTCCTCCCCTCCCAAACTCTCTATCACTGTTGACAACATCACTATCTCCACTATTCCCCAACTTGGCTGCCTGGGTGTCATTCTTGACTCCTCCCTCTCCTTCATCCCTCATTCAATCTCTTGCCCAATCCTGTCACTTCCATCGTCCTCATCAGACCCTTCCCTTTCCAGGATGCCACCAAATCTCTTATCCACTGACCACTGGAACCATCTCCCTCATTTTATTAGACTATCCCCTTGTAAGGGCTGAGAGTGCCCCCACCAATAAAACAGCAAAGACCAGCGCACCGAAGAGGCGCCGCCAGCTGGAGGGTCTGAAAGTTGAGTGTACCGCGTGAGTATATTTCCTGCTGTAATGTCGGGCACAAGGCACATGGTTCAAATTTGGCACTAGGCCCGTGGGCAGATAGTGGGCATAAGGCCCTGCCCCATTAGGGAAGGGATACTCTGTAGTAGCCCCTTTAACTAGGTGGGCTACTAGGCCCATAGGTAAAGTGGTCACAAGGCCCATTAATTAAGTTGGGCACCAGCCCAATTGGCAGCTTACAAAAGGTCCCATAGTTAGGTAGCTGGGTATAAGCCCCATAGGGAGTCAGGGGGCATACGAGTCTTTGGGCACAAGGCCCATATGTAGTTATAGATTAGGGCACAAGGCCCTATAAGTAGCAATGTGGGCACAAAGCCCTATAGTTTAGTGAGTGGGCAAAAGGTCCATAGTTAGTGGCATGGCGCTAGGTCCTTGTTACTGAGCAGGCCACAAGGCCCTTAAGTGTAGGCAGGGCGCCAGGGCCTGAAACGCTAGTGTGGCGCAAGGCCTAAGATAGCTGGAGAGGGTACTCTGCCCTGATAGATTGGCAGAACATTAAAACCTTGAGTTAAGAGGGATATTAGGATCCTGTTGCTAGCAGGTCAATAGGCCCTGATTGCTAAAAGGGCGCTCGGCCCTTGGTGGTAGAAGGGCTCTAGGCCCTGGTAGAAGGTCACTCAGCTCTGTATCTAGAGGGACATTGGATCCCTTTGTAGTTAAGTTGTAGGCTGTTAAGAGTGGTGATAAGGCTCCTCTATCCGGTCCGGAAGGGAACATAAAGTCCTGAGCCCCAAGACAAGATGGGCTTAACAGCCAAGGTTCAGCCGTGGGTAGAGGCCTGCGGAACAGCTGAATACCAGTGGACCTGAGTGACCTATGCCGGGTAAGCAGTAGCAGAATTGGTCCGTTTTCAGGTAAATAGCAGGTGACTATTGGTTATGTGGTCACTGGCAGGTAAGACATCGGACTGTTCATTGTTGTATGTGACCTGTCTTTCGTGTTAGTATCTTCCCCTCTAGGAAATAAAGGCCAAGTCTAGTACAGGCAGATGTGCTGGGGTGAGCGGACGTGAGGCATGCTTCCAAATCTTGGAGGAGAAAGGTATGGTGCATCTTGTAGTGGTCCCTCAGAATTGGGTACCTGGGGTGTCGGGAAGGGAATTGCGGTTTCTGTGACTTTGTCTCCACTAGCACCCATTACACTGATCCAAAGTAAGCAGTCAAGAGGAATTAGCTAGAGTAACCAGCAAAGAGCACCTCTACACACTACCCAAAAGTGAGGGTGGCAGCCATAGCCTTCTACAATTCAGTGTACCAGGTTGGTGTAAAGTTGAAACTTGGAGTCGGTGAGTGTATGCTTTGGCCAATTTGTGCCAAATACCATATATACTGATAACTCAAGAGGGAGAAAGGCTAAGCTTATACATCATACATATATATCACTGACATAATCAGCTGACTAGGTATACAGGTAACAATAGTAGAAAATGCAAGGAAAGTTCACACGTGCAAATCACCATACTCAGACAAGGGAAGCAGTTACAATATTGTAATAAGGATTGGGTTAGCAGTATTTGTCAATCTGACTTGCAGGGTCACATGAAGGCTGCCCGTATATGGAGGTATCCAGACTTCTAAAATACAAAATAAGATTAGAGCTCATTTAAATAATTAGAAATCCATGATAATAATCTCTCAAGAACTGCAGTTCAAAGAGCTACTGTCTTAGTGGCATGCAAGCAAGGTGCCAGACCAGCACCCCTGAATCCAGGGATCGAGGCAGTTTCAGTTTCTGACAGTAGCTCTTATAATTTTCTGTATGCTGGATACCATTCTAAGTATGTATATTTTGTATATTTTCTACAACTGAATGGTACCTACTTCATTCTATACACACTTTCATGGGCTTCCTTTAGACTGCTTGTGGACATCTCTCTTCCTTTCCAATCCTCTTGCTTGTTGACCTGTGGCCTGAATAGTTATTATAGATAGGGAAGCAGTTGACAGTGTCCATGGATTGCCAGATTATTTGAGCTCAACACCGCTCACTTAGAAAGTCAGTACATGATGCCAACTCTCTCACCAAACTGGTACTGAAAGGATTGTCAAATTGATTGACGTCGAATTAGTGCTCCCTAAGGTGGGGGAAGGGGATTTGAATGCTACCAAAGATTTCCCCTATAAAAATTCAAATAATTATGAAAAAGTGGATTACGAGAAAATTCTGAGCAATGTTCTAGCAACCTTTATATTTGCTACTGATTCAGAATTAAGAACTCTTTCTCTATTGAGAAATATAACTTGGTCCTGACGGACTTGTTTTGAACTAGGACATATGTTTATACGTTTTATGTGACATTATAATACATTCTTACATTCTATTGCTTCCTATGCTATTAATTCAAATCAATTGTGCCAATTTCTGTTAGACCGTCACACACAAATATTCACATCAAGTGAAACCGCATAATTAATTGACTCCCCACTGCGTAAGCCCTACCCACCTCCGATCCTCACCCTTACCCAGTACCTGTTTCCCAGCTGACATGTTTGTGTTGCTCAGAGATTCTTATTTATGGAGACTGTGGTGACTAAGCTAATAAATGGGGACGCTCAGAGATGTCAACCATGCCACCCCTACTAGGATACCTATGTATTGGCAAAACAAAACTTTAAATAAATACATCATTATTCTTCCGGTACTAAAAAAAAATGAATTAATTTATTCTCACTTTTCTGTGTTCTTTTCGTTTCCACACTCTTTCTTGTGTCGACTTTTTTTTCTTCTGCGCCTTTGGCTCTGTTTTCTTCATTCTTCTTTAATTCATACCACTCAGTGCAATGATATGCACTCTGCAAAGAGTCTCTTTTATAGAAAGATTTCAGAGTGTTTCTTTTGCATTTGGTGGTGCACAAAGTAAACAGTCAGTGCTCTTAGCAAGGTCTATGTGAGAAACCCGACTCTCAGTCACGTTAATTGCAAAGGGTGAATTTTTTTTTTTTATGATGGAGACCGGGAGAGCAGTAACTCAGATAAAGGGTTGATAAGTACTGAACTTTATCTGTGCTGGGCTAGAATTCTGAGATGAGTTTCTAAGACATGTCTTATGGAGCACCTTCTTTATAAATTACATGTCTATAACAGAACTATATCCATGACATTTACAGATGAGATGAACATAAGGGAATTCCATAATGGGATTTTTTGCATACTATCAAAGGGAAACATTGCTTTAAGTGATACAGTTACATTGCTTCCGGCAAAGGGACTTCCCCAAAAGTCTCTAGGTTACATTCTCCTGGCATTAGAAATGCAATCATGTTATGAGTCAAGGCCACCTAATCTATTCCAAGCTGAGGGATAAAACTTTCTCTGGTATGATCAGCTGATCAGAATCACAGCCAATATCTTGTCCTGCTTCCACCTTTTTTGACACTCCCAGCAATATATATATGTCAGAGGATTATGAGAGGTAATTATATATACATATGCTCAATTGTTCAAATACAATGAACAGACCAACAAGTCAGTGTAAACAAATACCAAAGAAATAGAAAATACAAAAAAGTCCAAAAGAAGTAAAAAAAACAGATACATTACAAAACATTCAGTCTTTTCCTGCCCTTTGAGTTCCCTTTACTTTCACTATGTACACTATATGGACAAAAGTATTCAGGCACTTGACCATTATACCAACAGGGACTGTAATGACATTGTATTCAAATACATATACTTTAATATGGAGCTGGTCCCCCTTTTGCAGTGATAACAGCTTCCACTCTTCTTGGAAGGCTTTCCACAAGATGCTGGAGTGTTTCTGTGGGAATTTGTGCCCATTCATTCTGTAGAGCATTTATGAGGTCAGACACTGATGTTGGATGAGAAGGCCTGGCTCGCAACCTCCGTTCTAGTTCATCCCAATGTTATTTGACAGGGTTGAGGTCAGGGTTCTTTGTGAGCCAGTCAAGTTCTTCTACACTCAACTCCTCAAACCATTTGTAGTCCTTGCTTTGTGCACTGGAGCACAGTCATTTTGTGAAAGAAAAGAGCCTTCCCCAAAAGTTGGAAGTATAGCATTGTCCAAAATAATTTGACATGCGGAAGCATTAAGATTGCCCTTAACTGGAGAGAAGGGACCTAGGCCAAACCCTGAAAAACAGCCCCATACTATTATCCCTCCTTCACCAAACTTCACAATTGGCATAATGCAGTCAGGCAGGTAACATTCTCCAAGCATCTGCCAAACCTAGACTCGCCCATCTGACTGCCAAACAGAGATGCGTATCCACTGCTCCACAGTCAAGTGTCAGTGTGCTTTACACCACTCCATCCGACGCTTGGCATTGGTCTTCGTGATGAGAGACGTGCTTTCATGCAGCTGCTCGGCCATGTAAACCCATTCCATTAAGCTTTTGCCTTACAGTTTTTGTATTTACATTAATGCCAGTGGAAGTTCATAACTCTTTAGCTATGGAATCAACTGAGTGTTGGTGACTTTTACGCACCATGCGCCTTAGCAGTCAATGATCACGCCCTGTGATTTTACATGGTCTTCCGCTTTGTGCCTGAGTTGCTGTTGTTCTTAAACGCTTCCACTTTTTAACAATATCTCTTGCAGTTGACTGTAGAATATCCAGCAGGGATGAAATTTCACAAACTGTCTTATTGCAAAGGTGGCATCCTATCACAGTACCATGCTTAAAGTCACTGAGCTCTTCAGAACAACCCATTTTGTACCACAAATCCACAAATGTCTGCAAATGGAGACTGCATAGCTAGGTGCTTGATTTCACCAAACTCTGACAATGGGTCTGATTGAAACACCTCAATTCAATAACTAACAGGTGTGGCCAAATACTTTTGTCCATACAGTATGTGTGTGTGTTTGTGTGTGTGTGTGTGTGTGTGTGTATATCTATCTATCTATCTATCTATATATATATTATATTAGGTTACACTAACACTTACATGACATTAATGACAGGCGGGTCTGTCCACCGCTGCTTTAACACATGACGCGTTTTCTAATGATGTAATTATGTAGAGTCGGCAACACAGCGACTCGTCCCATCAAGTCATCTGCATCCTGATAAGTAGTTTTTTTTGCAGGTCGCTGTAGTATGGAATCGGAGTCCTCATGTCTTCCTCTTCTGTGTCAGGGTAGTCAGTACCGTTAGACTGACTACCACCGTCTGCCACTGCATCCTGCAGATTGTCAGTCAGACCTTTACAATTCCTCCTGAAATATGTCAGCTTACCCCTCTCTTTACCACATATCCCTCAGCAACCATGGTGTCACTGGTTGATAAGTACTGAACTTTATCTCTGCTGCACCTGAATTCTGCCTTCTGAGATTAGTTTCTCACACGTGTCTTATGGAAGGAGCACTTTCTTTATAAATTACTTGTTTTTTACATTTTAAGTCTATAACAGAACTAAATCCATGACATATACAGATGAGATGAATATAAAGGAATTCCAAAATGGGATGTTTTGCATACTATCAAAGGGAAACCTGCATTAAGTGATTCAGTTACATTGCTTCGCCCAAAAGTCTCTAGGTTACATTCTTATGGCATTAGAAATGCAATCATGTTATGAGTCACAAACACCTAATCCATCCCAAGCTGAGGGATAGAACTTCCACTGGTATGATCAGCTGATCGAATTCCCATCCATACATCTTGTCTTGCTCATAACTATTTTAGAAAATTTCAACAATACATATCTAATAAATATTGTGCCCATGCTTTAATATATATGCATATATATACTGTGGCACAGGTACCCTTCTGGTGATGCACGCAAGAACAACTTCTTGCTGAATCAACTGTGCTTTTATTGGTCACATCACAGATTAACAGCACACTTTCCGTCAGGATGAAACCAGGCAACCTAATACTGACTAGACACAGTCCTTCTGTCTTGACATTGACCACTATCTGGCATTAGTTTCACTGTACAAATGCACTATTCGGGTTATATGCACCAAACCCTCCCTTGGTCTAATTGCTTCATTAGACCCCATCCACCACCTGTGTGTGTTCAGCCTAGGAGTACCACTGGGCAAGGACTTAACCCTGTATGCTTCCTTCCCCTGAAGACTGTCAGCTGAACACCCAACACCTCTCTTAGAGGCTTGTGGTAAACTACTCCCCTTGTCACAATATATCTATAGATATATATATTATTATTTTTTGTGACCCCAACACCCAGCAGTCACAACAACTTCTTCCTTGAAAGGCAGTGTGTCACAATCTGCCTCTGGCTGCAACCATTCATCTAGATGCTGCTGTGCCTTCCCCTGATCCTGTCTGCCAAGAACTATTTGGACTTTGCCACTTCATGTATACAGCCTGCAGTACCACTGTTCCATCAAAGGGACCACTCTGGTTCTTGGACTGTTTCCTTTCCTGCTAGAGATAACTTGTTACTCCGGGATGCTTAACACCTGTTTATGGCTTTTAAAAGTCGGTCTTCGCCCAGCAGTCATTGCCAGTTTATCTGTTGCCTTTTCTGCTGATTTTCCTGTGTATAAATCCTGATTGATTTCCTGGTTTTGATCTATGCTTGGCTCCTTCTTTTGCACCTCATATTATGACCCAGACCTGGCTTTGTTGTGACTTCCCTTCTGCCTCCTCCCTGGTATCGTGGTGGACAGTGTGGCTTTGACCCCTGGCTTATTTGATCCTTCTGCTTTACTGTGTCTACATTCCAGTGCACCACTAGTAATCCAGCACCTACAGTCTGTGGCATATACAGCTATCCAGCTCCTGTGGCTGTAGTTGTTACACCTCTGTGTCTGATCCAGTCTCCTGACTGTCTGCCTACATGGACCCCCGAGTACTCTGCCCTGCATACCACTACACTTTCTCTGCTTGCTGATCATCTGGTGCCTCATGCCTCCTGATTTTCCTGGAGTCCTGATACCCATGACTTATCCGGTGCCTTGTGCCTCCAGAGTAAACCAGGTATCCTGACACCCATGGTTTATCCGGCTTCTCAGCACTGCCTCTTTGATCTATATTAACTATTGACCATCCTCTTCCTCTGTGGCTTCCTGAGTATTCCATGTTATAACTTCCATACCCTGCTAACTTGTTGCCATTTATTGCATCCCAAATCTATGTAACCTGTGTAATAAATTAACCACTTTGTTCCACTTAGGCTCTCTCAGTGGTTTTCATATTGGGAATCCTGACACAATGCTTTTGTTGTATATATTACCAATAATACACAGCACACTCTTGTCAGGATGACACCAACTGACCCTAGCACTGGCTAGACATAGACCGCCTGCCTAGTAACCAGCCAACTAGTTTGGCATTGGTCACGCTGCACAATACTTAATCTCACTTAAGCGTAATTCCAAGGCTAGTGTATTAATCACAATGTCATCTAAGTAAGCAGATGCATAGGGTCTATGTGGCCGCAACAACTTATTCACAGCATTACTGAAAAGAATATTTGACCTTGGTACTGTAGACCCCAACTGAATTGTCAAATCGCGGTATACGGACACCTGCCCACTACATAACCCACAGCAGTCAAATACCTACTCCCCGCTAGATTCTTTACCATTTTCTCAACCTGGGGCACCGGACCAAAGCTGCATTGATAGTCTTTGACTAACTGTTTAATTTAATCATCAGCATAAATAATCCTTTTATCTCCCATCAAAGTCACAACAGGTTCACTTAAAGCGATACGCTCCAGAATGTAAGCAAAGACTTCCCTATTCCGGCATATTCATTTGCTCACCTGATCTTCTAAGACCTGAAGCAAGGAAGGTTCTATTGCCATTTTAAGTGCCCTCACAACTACGCCTACCAGTGCACGAATGTGGACCTTATCTAGTCAACGCTTGAGAACAGTACTTTGAAACACCTTCTATCTCCCTCAACTCATGCCTTCCTATTTTTGGTAAAGGAGGTTTTATGGCATGCAGAACAAGCACAACCTTTTTATGGCTTGGTGGACTCTGGGCCAGTTAAACCTGCGCAGAACTTGTTCTCTAGTTCTGTCTTCCCCTTAGTGTCTGTACAGTTTTTAACATTAATGGTACATAAATCTGTGGAATTAGTAATTGCTCTACCCTTTCTCCCCTTCACAGTAGCAATTCCAAACAACACGTAATTTTTTACAACATACAATGACATACACCCTGCCAAGATAATGTTTTGCAATATCACCAACATTATTAGCCATTTAAAGACATGTTGTAAAGTCACATAACTTAATTGGTCATGTGCAAAATTCACAGTCACTTTAATTAAAGAGGGAACACTGGTTGCGAAACATTGGGAACAATAACTTAGGAAGACAGGCCCAGCCTGAGCAAGTGAACAGTCCATAGGTTTTTGGAGTCTAGTGCAATTTGTTTTAAAGTGATCAAGCTCCCCACACTTGAAACACCCCCAGTCAGACACCCTTAAAGCTGGATCATGATTATCAACAGTGTTCTTTGGACGTGCTCATCCTTAGTGTTACTATGTGCCTTATCTCATAAATCAGCTGCTTGCTGAGTTTTTCTAACTCAGTCATGTTCCTCTGCATGTTAGAAGAAAGAGTCTTTTCCTCAAGGAGTAATCGTTCAAGTTCTCGAACTTAAACTCAGATGAAGCCTGTCTAACTTACACTCCACCATCAGCTTTACAGACTCTTGCTGAACCATGAAAAGTTTTTAATTTAAAAACAACAATTTCTTGCTCCTTTGCAGTTTTTTTTTAAGATATTTCACTTTTTTTCCTCTTTCCTCATATGACTTTTGCTGAACCATGACAAGTTTTTGTTTCAAAACAACAATGTGTTGCTTTTTCATGGCTGCAATGTCATTTGGAGTTTATATAAGAGTTTTCAATTTCTTTCCTGTTTCCTCATATGTCTTTTGCATTTTATACAATTCCCCTTTCAAGGATGCCAAAACAGCTTCATGGACTTTTATCCTTTTATCAAACTGTTCCTTTAAGTTCCACATTTCTTTTTCAAGCAGTAATTTTCTTCTCTAGATTGATTTTTGTTTTAACTCAATCAAACTCTTCCCTGGCCACATAATCTAAACCAGGCACTAACAAGTTTTTGCAGAGAGCAAGAGGTATTTCAAATTTATTTCCCACCTGCAAACTCCAGGTTAGATTTTTCTAATATTCTTTCTGCTACTGAGCTTCAGACACACCCATCTGTGTTGATTATGTAGTATATCTAATGACTGATTATTTTCTGTTGTATTCATGTATGACAATGTGAATATTTTATGTAACCTTGTAATGTAATCTCAACGTGTGCTTTGCTAGATGACATGAGTTTGAACTTATGCAAGTGTCATTAATCTGTTGAAAATAGCCACACCAGGGAGAAATAGGCATCTGAGGAGTATGAAGCCCCAAAGTTGTAAACCATCTAGCCAAGCAGAACAAGCAATGGTGGAAAATCAGGTCCTGTGAACATTTCAGCGCTCAGGACATCCCTAGCTCACTTCGAAAGCCCTGTGACATTTGGGAGATCAGTCTGTGCTTAATGACATCTAAACTCTGAAGGTGGGGAGTGAGAGCGCACCAGGTCTTAGCTAGTAAGTAGTGACTATTTTATTTTCTGAAACTCATTTGTGCAAACATATTGTATACAGGATTTACCTGCAAGCCCTTTACATTGCATGCTGCGTTGCCTTTTGGACTTTATTATTGTGATATATATATATATATATATATATATATATATATATATATATATATATATATGTATGTGGCAGTTTCTCTATTCACCAGAGGTGCTGCTATTGTGCCCTCCTTGTTAGTACTAGGGGTTAACCTCCTCACTAATTATCTACAGTACCTACTTAAACCTCTCACTCCCAGCAGACATTGCTGGTTATTGTTGTTTCTGCTTTTGTTGATGTTTCATGCTGCTGTGCTGAGCTGTTCCCTGTTGTTGCTACATGTTCCATGTAGTGCTCCTGGTGCACCTGTTTTCAGGAATCTCTACTAACTAACTGTTCACCTGCAACTGCCGTGTTCTTGTTACCTGCCTTCAGTATCTCCTTGCAATCCATGTGCTATATCAACATCATCCGGTTTGCACCTTGCTGCATTCTCTGGAAACGTATCTGCAATAAATATCGTGTTTTTCACCATATTCTGGACTCCTTAGCTGTGATTTTGAATTGAAACGTGACATGTATGTCTTGTTATTAATTTTTGTAACTAAGCTTTGGAACCATTTTTCCGATTAAATAAATTTAATCTAGTGTGTTCTCCGTGATTCTTTGTGTACTTATAAAGCCCAGGGAGGCTCATGCTACATGTGCATATGATTTAAGTGTGAAACATTAATAAGTGGTTCTGGTGAACGCAAGAACACCATAATGAATCCTTTGTGGTGGCAGAAAAAGTGTATTCATTGCTAAGTGTCTAAGGTGACGCCAGTCACGGCCAGCTGTTTCGATTGCTGTATCTGGGAAAGGCTGGGTGTTCGTGACACCGTCTGCAAACTTTCGTTTTGTCACACTTTACACCTCCTCTTGTCCATGTTAACCTATTAAGAGAATTTGCACCCGCAGCAACTACTCTTTGTTTAATTGAACCTTCAATCAGCAAACGTGTTCTTTACATACATCAAGCACTTTCCACAGGTAAACAGCCTAACTTCTTTGCACAGGTTTCTGAATCACACTGCACTCACAACTTGAATCAGCAGGTGTGGTGCTACAATAACCAGAAGTTTTTTCCTTGCATTTGCTTTTCACTCACCACCATTTAGTTGGTCGTACCGTTTAATATTTTCGTTCCAATCTCGTTTCAGCTGTGTAGTGTGTATAAACTTCCGACCGATCCACAACAGTGAGTACGAAATTACAGTCAATGCTCACGACAACATGGCTGTAAAAAGTCGCTAAAGGGACGTCCCCTCTTCCCTTTATCGTCCTAAACAAGGCTAGTGTGTATGCAGTCCATGGACCGAGCGATCGGAACATCGATCGCATGTAAAATCGCTCGGCATAAAAAGTTGGTTGAAATTTCTGTAGTGTGTACCCAGCTTTAGGCGGTAAGGGACGCTTTGGCTGAGCTTAGAGATCCCACTTCTAACACCACTTGTGACACTGACACCTAGCAGTTGACAGACACAATGACTTTTTTTTAAAGACAGTGCTTTTATTGTACATATCATCAGCACAATCTTGTCAGGAGGACAACAGGGGACTCTAGCTTTTTACTAGACATAGGCCAGCTGTCTAGTCACCAGCTAACTATCTTGGCATCGGTCACAACGCACAATGCAACATTACAAGTTTAAATACAAGAAAGCAATCCCCTGAGTCTAATTTTCTCATTAGACCCTACCTTCCAATTGTGTATGTTCAACCTAGGAGTATCACTCCACAAAAATGTAACCCATTCTGCCACCACATCCTGCAGATTGTCAGTCAGACCCTTACAATTCCTCTTGAAATATGTAAGATAACCCCTCTCTTTACCACATATCCCTCCTAGCATCAGCAACCATGGTATCCTTGGTTGTTAAGTACTGAACTTTATCGCTGCACCTGAATTCTGCCTCCTGAGATTAGTTTCTCACATGTGTCTTATGGAAGGAGCACTTTCTTTATAAATTTCTTCTTTTTTACACTTAAATTCTATAACAGAACTAAATCCATGACATATACAGATGAGATGAACATAAAGGAATTCCAAATGGGATATTTTGCATACTATCAAAGGAGAACCTTGCTTTAAGTGATTCGGTTACATTGCTTCGTCCCAAAAGTCTCTTCTTCTGACATTAGAAATGCAATCATGTTATGAGTCACAAACACCTAATCCATCCCAAGGTGAGGGATAGAACTTCCACTGGTATGATCAGCTGATCAAATTCCCAGCCATACATCTCGTCTTGGTTTTAGAAAATTCTAACAATACATATCTAATAAATATTGTGCCCATGTCTTAATATATATGCATATATATATACTGTGGCACAGGCACCCTTCCGGTGATGCCAACTTATCTGCACAGCTGCAACCCATTCTGCCACCTTATCCTGCAGATTGTCAGTAAAATATGGGGCAGCTTATCCCTCTCATTGCCGCTAATATATATTCTCCAAATATGGGGCAGCTCTGAAACCAATGCATTAATCTTAACTATATAGTATAGGAACACTCTGTATCACTCCTCTGTCTACCACATTAACTTTCAACCCAGTCCAAGAAATATTTATATTGGCCTGGTTGCTGTGTTTAGGCCAATGCATTTTCCAACAGAGCCATTACTTGTTCCACTTGCCAGCATAACTTTGTTTGACAATTATCCTGGAGAATCTTCCTCAGTTTGGCTCTGGTCTCTTCCAAATCGACATCCTTAAAGGGCAAGAGCTCTATGTATGCCCTGAGTTGTCCAATTTTTCCTTGCACTCTGGAAGAGTCTCACTTAACATTTTGTACATTGGTTGTAGATATTTTCTTTTTGGTGCACCTGGGTATTGTTGAAATGTATAATGTTTGTTGATATGCTTTAAAATAATTTATTGTGAGGTATTGCAATTAAAATTAACTCTCAAATGTAGAAAAGTCGTAAAGATAAGAAAATAATAAATACAACCTTAAAACCGTATTTGTCATCTGTTATTGTTTCAATGTTCAGTATTATAGTACATATTGTACTTAATGCTTGTGAATATAATATATAATATAATAATTATAATTTCTTCAATGATTCTGTTGGTAAATAAAATATCTTGATCTTCAATAATTTAACATAAACAATATACATTTTTATTATAGTGAAACCTTCACAGTTTTCTTTAGTTATCCATAATATCTGTAGAACACTATACTATCTGTACTCCTTCGTATTCCTTTAATATGCAGTTAGTTCAATATTTAATATATCACCAAGTTCTCTATATAAATTGAGCTCTTAGCATTGTTACTAATTTTAATTATAAGTAGCCTTCGAATTTGAGGGAGAATTACCAAGTATTATACTGGTTGTTAAAGGTATCCATGTGAGAAGAAGCAATAATAATGCAGACTTGTCAGTATAATTACTTTAGAACAAATTCCAGAATATGACTTCCACTAAACACCCGGGTCTATTTATGACGCCAGGGCGGTAGTCATCAATATGTATCGCTGCTAATCGCAGTGCTACATAATGAAGTACTGCTGCTATTGGTACTGTATCTACCCTGTTTGGTCTTATATCTGTCTTTTTATGGTGCTGCGGAAATTTTGTGGCGCCCTATAAATAAAGGCTAATAATAATAATTTACTATGATGCTCTGGGAGCCCTGGCTTGCTCCTCCTCGATTAGGCATTTTCACTCTTCACCGACAAGGGGAGAAAGTGCTATGTGTGGACACATGTTGCTTACCATCAAGCAAAGCGTATGTTATGGTCACCAGGTGCTCTCTATCAGTCAGGGTTAGCGCTGGCCTTCCTAAGGAGCGGAATCTAACGAAGCCCCCGGTCTTCACCAAGAATCGCCGCAAGGATGGATTTTGCTGCTGGAGCCTCACAGATTTTGCTAGATTGAATTTAGTTGTTGATCCCCTTGATTATAATTTCTAGTCTATTCAGTGAATAAGATCAGAATAGGTAAGTGTACTATATGTTTCTTTTCTCAATGATATATTTATGCAGGCCTATAACTAGGGCTGTGTGATAGGGGCAACCGCCCAGGGTGCAAAACTAAAGGTGGATGCAGGGAAATTATTATTTTAAATTCGTTTTAATGACTTTGAGGGCAAAGTCAGTTTCTAAAATAAAAGCTAGTGCAGTTGTACAACATTTTGTTCACACTCCACGTGTCTCTCTCATAAGGATTCAAATAAGAAATATCTTTCTTTTAACATCAGAGTTTAAAGGGCTACTATGTCTAGTGCGCTGTTTCGACCCAATGTTCCTTTATGTAGTCTTACTTTCTCTAATTCCCAAATGTCTTTGCAGTGCATTAACTGGGGGAATGCAGAGTGACAGATACAGATCTTACAATGGACCAGTGTGGGGACTGGTGGTGGTGGTGGTGGTGGGGGGGGGGGGGGGCTTAATGTTGTTTGGGGATTGGTGTGAGGAGGTGATAAATGTTTAAATAAGGTATTATTGTGGTATTTTTAACAATTTTTTTCATTTAAACAGTGAACATTACAGCATTGAAAATTCACAATTTGTGTGTAAATGTTTGCCATTCACATTATCAAAGTGTTAAAGCGTACCCTTAAAAGCTCAAATATGTTCAAGCCAATATGACCATGCACAAACCGGCTCAACCATGTGCAAACCTGCTTCCATTGCTTTGAATTGAATTTCTAAACAATTTATGAACTATAGAACTGGTTTGAGAAACGGTTTTTAAAAATTCGAGATTCTCTATTAACAAATAAATGATACTATTGTATAATGTTGGTTAGGATGTCATACATATAGCAAAATATGTTTAGTTGGAATCAGTATAAAATGAGCGAAGATGATGAGATGGTATCTATATATATTTTGTATATAAAATTTTCGGTATTTCAAAAATAAATATATATATATATACACGAACAAGAGAAATTGTGGTGTTAACAGAATTTTCTATGTACTTTTTCAAGTTTACAATTGCTTCAGCCTCTGGGTTTCAAAGGTTAAACAAATGGTTTGCATTCCTAGGAATGAGCAATAATGCCAATAAATGAGCAATATAATAAAGGTATTTATTTGTACTTTATGTCAGTAAATTTATGTAACACAGTCTAGTTATTGAGGCACATTACACTTTTAACATGATTGGTTCGAGATTGTGTTTACTCTGCTCTAGAACTCTTGTCCCCAGTCGGACTGGAACTGTTTCTTACAGCAATACAAAGTCAGTACTTCCTGACTTGTAACCCTTCATTCCTTGCATTCTTCCAGTGTTACCGAATAAGGGAATTTTACCACCTGGCAACATATACCACAAGCCATGTACAGTACAGTCATGGGCTACATTATTTAGATTCAGCTCTTGAAAGTAGACTAGAAATGTTAGAAGCCATGGTGAATATGGTCAAGTACAAGTGTCAGTCCCTCTTAGTATTTCAGTACACTATTTTTTACGTGGCTATTATATTGTTTTTACGCAAAATTGGATTAAAAATACACAGAGCACGCTAGATTTATATGATAGCACAACTGGATACGATCAGAATACAATTATTGCCTTAGATACACCATAAAAAAATAGAGAGAAAAATATGTAAATGCAGAACAGAGATGTGTCACTATGCAGTTATCCATATATATAGTATTAGATGTTATAAGAATAATATTACAGGCCAAAAGCTTATAATCTCCCCACTCATGTACATTTAAACACTAGTCTACAACTCAGTTGCTGCTCAAAGCAGAATGGTTGGACCTGCTCCTACATTTATTTCAATAAAAAGTACCTCAAGCTCTGGGCAGTTCCCATACCATTATTATTATTACTATTATTATTATTATTATTATTATTGTTATTATTATGATTATCCAAAAGTCCACAGCGCTGTACATGACATTTATATTTGTATACAGTAAACAGACAGCAAGGATCCATAACACATTACATAATACATGAAAAACTACCTAATGCCATACTTGCCAACTTTCCCGGAAAGTCCGGGAGACTCCCGAAATTCGGGTCAGTCTCCCAGGCTTCCGTGAGAATTGGCATTTCTCCCGCATCCCGGAATTCCTTTGTTAAAATGGCGCGATTCACTGAGAATCGCGTCAATTGAAGTGATTCTCTGTGAATCGCGCCATTTTGCCCCCCCCCCCGCGAAAACGTCCCCCACGAAAACGCCCCCTCCCGCCCCCTAGTCACGCCCCTTTCCCGGAGGTAAGTATGCCTAATGCAAAGACCAGACATCTACTATATAACAGGTCACACACAGATAACTTGGTAAAACAGATCAAGTTATTACAGAACGGTGAGTAAGAGTGATGGTAATAGTCCCTCTCACATTTTGCACCTACTGACCCTTTCTGTACTACGTTAGACCACTCAGTGTAATGTATATGTTAGACATATTGTTATGTTATCCTCCTGTGCAGGCTAAGAGCAAACTCCGAGGAGGTAAATGGTATATCTGGAAGAGAATAGAAACAATGTAAAACAATGGTATCTCTGCTGCATGGTGAGCTTTGTAAGCAGACTCACTAGCACCATCATACAAACTAGATAAGTAATAAAACAAGTATATTTTTATATCTTCATCCCTTACGATTTACTCTATATAATTACCAATGGAAAATGTAAAAGAGCCCCTCCTTCCTGCAAAATGAGTTGTTTACTTTCCATGATGTGATGCCAACCGGTTGTCCTATATTTGTATAAATTTAAAAAACCCTGTCTCAAACTCTCATGACGTATTTCAGACATAAATGAGCCTTGTTTATATTAGAAAAACTGAAAAATTCTGACCAATAAAAGTGACTTTTTTTACTTTTTCAAGCATGCACATTCTACTGTTAACATGAAATCCTGAATGTGCGCAAGTGGATAATTGAGTCATAGGTTAGCTGGTGGCTGTTGGCGGATAGGTGTTTAAGTGGGTGTCACGAATGTCCAGCCTCTCCCAGATACAGCAATCTGCATAGCTGGCCATGACTGGCGTCACCTTAGTCACTTAGCACTGAATACACATTTTCTGCCACCACAAAGGATTTCTTATGGTGTCCTTACATTCAACAGAACCACTTATTAATGTTTCACTCTAATATACACATGTAGCAAGAGCCTCCCTGGGCTTCGTAAGTTCACAAAGAATCAGAAAGAATACACTAGATTAAATTTATTTAATGTGAAAAATGTTTCCAAGGCTTAGTTACAAAAATTAATAGCAAGACATACAATATATTGCACAAATAAGTTTCAGAAATAAAATAGAAAATAAAATTTAGAATGTATACAGCTTTGAAATCTGCTCAGGCATAGTCCCCTGTGCTACAGGCCCCAGATTTCAAACAGAGATTTATAGTCCAGACCAACGCATCTAGCTATGGACCAGAAGCTGTCCTTAGTCAGGTGACAGCCTGGCATGTGAGGGAACACAATTGAGAAGGATGGGACATTATAGTCTTGATAGACCCCTCAGGAAAATGCATACATTAATGTCTAAGTCAGAAGATTTTAAACCTTACTTCACATACATATCCTCCCCCTCCTTTGGAGTTTAGCTGTCAATAAAGACAGATTGATCTCCAAAATGTCACAGGGCTTTCGGAGTGAGCTAGGGATGACTTGAGATCGGAATGTTCACAGGACCTGATTTCCCACCTTTGCTTGTTCTGCTTGGCTAAATGGCTTACAAATTTGGGGCTTCAAACTCCTCCAATATCCTATATCTCCCTGGTCTGGCTATTTTCAACAGATTAATGACACTTGCATAAGTTCAAACTCATGTCATCTAGCAAAGCACACATTGAGACTACATTACAAGATTACATACAATATACATAGTAACATAGTAACATAGTAACATAGTTGATGAGGTTGAAAAAAGACACCAGTCCATCAAGTTCAACCTATTTTGGATCTCCTGCGATCCTGCACTTATATTTGAAATTAATCCAGAGTAGGCAACCGCACATCTGTTTCAATTTTGAAAAACCCCCCAGACTCAATATTGCAATCCAATTTTTACCCTATATCCACTACTATCCTTTATTTTAAATTAACGGTCGTATCCCTGGATACACCTTTCCGCTAAAAAATTTGTCTAACCCTTTCTTAAACATATCTATTGAATCTGCCATCACAACCTTCCATGGCAATGAATTCCATATCTTGACTGCCCTTACTGTAAAGAACCCCTTCCTTTGCTGGTTGTGAAATTTCCTCTCCTCTAACCTTAGGGGATGACCACGTGTCCTGTGTATGGTCCTTGGGATAAAAAGTTCCCATGAAAGCTCTCTGTATTGACCCCGAATGTATTTGTACATAGTAATCATATCTCCCCTTAGACGCCTCTTTTCTAAAGTAAACATGCCTAAACTGGCTAACCTTTCCTCATAACTTAATGACTCCATACCCTTTATCAATTTTGTCGCCCTTCTCTGAACCCTTTCTAGTTCCAAATTATCTTTTTTATAGAGTGGTGCCCAGAACTGTACTGCATATTCAAGATGAGGTCTTACCAATGATTTATACAGTGGCAAAATTACACTGTCTTCCCTTGCATCTATGCCCCTTTTTATGCATGCCAATACTTTGTTTGCCCTTGCAGCTGCTGCTTGACATTGAGCACTATTGCTAAGTCTACTGTCTATGAGCACTCCCAAATCCTTTTCCATTATAGATTCTCCCAAATTAATTCCATTTAATTTATAGATTGCGTTCTTGTTTTTGATCCCTGAATGCATAACCTTACATTTATCTGTGTTAAACCTCATATTCCATTTAGCCGCCCAATCCTCCAGTTTATTTAAGTCCCTCTGTAGAGAAGCTACATCTTGCTCTGATTTTATTACCTTACAGAGTTTAGTGTCATCTGCAAAAATAGAAACTTTACTCTCTAAACCATCACCAAGGTCATTAATAAATATATTAAAAAGGAGTGGTCCCAGCATGGAACCTTGAGGAACTCCACTTAAGACCTTTGACCAATAAGAAAATGTTCCATTTATCACAACTCTCTGTTCCCTATTCTCTAACCAGTTTTCGATCCAAGTACAAATTTTGATTTCTAGACCCAGTTCCCTTATTTTGTAAACCAACCTCTTGTGTGGCACTGTATCAAAGGCCTTTGCAAAATCTAAGTAGACCACATCTACTGTCCTGCCCTGGTCTAAGTTCCCACTAACTTCCTCGTAGAAACTAATTAGATTAGTTTGACATGACCTATCCCTCACAAATCCATGTTGATTCCCACTAATAATTTTATTGCGTACCAAGTAATCCTGAATACTGTCCCTTAAAATACCTTCCAGTAGTTTCCCCACTATTGATGTCAGGCTTACAGGTCTATAATTCTCTGGTTGTGATCTCGTCCCCTTTTTAAACAACGGCACCACATCTGCTATTCGCCAATCCCTTGGTACTGAGCCTGATGAGATTGAATCTCTGAAAATTAAGAATAGCGGTCTAGCTATTTCCGAGTTTAATTCCATAAGGACCCTTGGGTGTATGCCATCTGGACCTGGAGCTTTATTTATCTTAATATTCTTCAGTCGCCTTTGGACTTCTTCCTCTGACAACCAAGTATTAATTAATGGCATGGTTTCATTTCCATTTATATGTATTACTCCTGCCATTTGTTCCTCTCTGGTAAATACTGAAGAAAAGAACGTGTTTAATATCTCTGCTTTTTCCTTAGTATCATTTATCAATTCACCCATCTCACTTCTTAGTGGTCCTATATTATCTTTTTTAATCCTTTTGCCATTTATATACTTAAAAAACTTTTTGGGGTTTGTCTTACTTTCTTTTGCAACGTGCCTTTCATTTTCTAATTTAGTCAATCTAATTTCCTTTTTGCATGTTTTATTACATTCCTTGTACCTATGGAAGGACTCCTCTGACCCTTCAGACTTAAACAATTTAAATGCACGCTTCTTCCTTTGCATTTCTTCCCTTACCTTTTTATTTAGCCACATTGGTTTAGACTTAATTCTTTTACATTTATTTCCTATAGGAATGAACTTATACGTGTATGTTTCCAACAACATTTTAAAGACAGCCCACATTTCTTCCGTATTTTTTCCTTCAAAGGCTTTGTCCCAGTCTATGCTCTTTATAGACTCCTTTAGCATATTAAAATTTGCCTTTTTAAAGTTTAAAGTCCTAGTTGTTCCCTTATACTGTTGTTTCTGGAAACTAATTTCAAATGAGACCATATTATGATCACTGTTTCCCAAGTGCTCCTTTACTTGAATATTTGATATTACATCTACATTGTTTGTTATTACTAGGTCCAGTATAGTCCGGTTCCTAGTTGGTTCCTCAACTAATTGGGACATGTAATGGTCTTTTAGCGTGCTCAGAAACCTATTTCCCCTAGCTGTACCGCAGGTCTCAGTACTCCAATCAATGTCCGGATAATTAAAATCCCCCATAATTAAAATTTGACCTAGTTGTGTAGCCTTTTCAATTTGCTGTAGAAGTTGGGCTTCCTCAATCGTACTAATATCTGGCGGTTTATAGCATATCCCTATCAGAAACTTCTCTGAACTTTTTCCTCCGCTGGATATTTCCACCCACAATGCCTCTATATTATCACCAATATTCTCGTATATAACTTCCTGAATACTTGGTTTTAATTCTGGCTTAATATAAAGACATACTCTTCCTCCCCTTTTATTTACCCTATCCCTCCTGAAGAGAGAATAGCCTTCCAAGTTGACTGCCCAGTCATGTGTATCATCCCACCAGGTCTCAGTAATACCTATAATATCATACTGCTCATTCATTGCTACTAGTTCTAACTCCCCCATTTTACCTGTCAGGCTTCTTGCATTTGCAAGCATACACTTAAGTCTATTGCCTCCCTTAGGTATTTCTTTTTGCTTTAAAAAGGGCCGCTCCTTATCGGCTATGCTTCCCTTTCCCCCCTCTCCACCCCCTTTACTCTTGTTAAATTCCTCCTTACTACTCTCAATGTCTATCCCATGAATACTTGCTTGCCCCTCCCCCCCGGAGCCTAGTTTAAAATCTCCTCCAACCTTCTAACCATCCTCTCCCCTAGCACTGCAGCCCCCTCCTCATTCAGGTGCAATCCATCACGACAATAAAGATGGCAACTGACCGAGAAATCAGCCCAGTGCTCTAAGAATCCAAAACCCTCCTTCCTACACCAATCTTTTAGCCACGCATTAACCTCCCTAATCTCCCGCTGCCTCCCTGGACTAGCGCGTGGCACAGGTAGTATTTCAGAAAATACTACCTTGGATGTCCTTGCCTTAAGTTTGCGACCTATGTCCCTGAAATCATTCTTTAGGACACCCCTTCTTCCTCTAACTCGGTCATTGGTGCCAACATGCACCAAAACCGCTGGGTCATTCCCAGCCCCTCCCAACAATCTGTCCACCCGATCCGCAATATGCCGAGCCCGAGCACCCGGGAGACAACACACTGTTCGGCATGCACGGTCCCGGTAACAGATTGCCCTATCTACCTTCCTAATAATTGAATCCCCTACCACCACAATCTGCCTGGGTCCCTGAGTAACTTTGGTCCCCTCTGTGCTGGAGAGACCATTCCCCTGGTTGCTTGAGGAAGCAGTGTCATCCAACTCTACCAATTCTGAACTGCCTTCCACAGTATCTTCATCCAATCTGGCAAATCTGCTGGGATTGCCTAGCTCAGAACTGGCCTGCCTCTTCCTCCCTCTGCTACCCCTAGTAACTGTTACCCAGCTGCCTACCTGTGCATCCTCCTCTGTCTCTGCTCCACCCTGCTCAGATAACGCATCAACGGTGAGCTGTAAACTCTGCTCCAGGTTGGCAATGTCTCTCAATGTTGCAATGGTCTGCTTTAGATCAGTTACCTGGGCTTCCAAAGAGACCAATTGCTCACATTTCTCACAGAGGTATAAACCTTGAAACACTTGCTCCAAGTGTGCATACATATGACAAGATATGCATTGAGTGAGATCATCAAGCCTGCTACTACTCATCTTATTATGGCTAACCTAACTTCTTATAGCCTACAGAGAACTTTAGTACTAGCCTTTCCTAGCCACTTACCAGATTAAACCCCTTCCTGGATTCAACTCCTTAATGGAACCAACTCCACACTTTAAACAAAAACAGCACTTGAAATCAAAAAAGCAGTGAAATCACAAGCTGTCATACATAAATTCAACAGAAAATAACAATCAGTCATTTGATATACTATACAATCATCACAGTGGGTGTCTGTGTTGGGAAAGGGACTAGTAAATCTGTAGCCTTAGAGAAAGAGGCGAGTGTGAGATTTGGGCTGGAATCCTATGTGTTCCCTTACAGTAAGCTTCCAAGTCACGAGTGCGGTTTGTGACTGGTAAAGTTAGTTAGGATAGGATTTCCTGACAAAATAGAGGTGATATATTAACTCAGGGAGTAGCCAGAGAGGGCTTTCCCTGACAATGAAGATAATGAGATTTACTAAAGTAAGAAATGAGATAGCTGTTTACTGACTTTAAACCATATTTCCCATTACAGGTGGACCACATAAGGTGTATTATAACATTGTAGGGACCTGTATGTTACTGGAAGTGATCGGTATAACACAGAGTAAATTAGTAATCCTTTACGGATACATAATAAACATTTAATATTCCACTCAAGGCCTCCTACGACAAAGGTCATGCAAGGCAATCAGCAGGATAAGCTGAGCTGCACTACAGTATGACATGAGATCTGGTACAGCTAAGCCTCCTCACTTTGAATATGAAAACAAAATAGTTTTATGCACTGTCGAGAACAGCACTCACCTGAGCCTGCGTGACGTGTGTGTGACAAAGGGTTAACCAAAAACAACCATTTGGTCTGTCTAAAATGCTTAAATCCTTCCCTGTCTATGCCACACACTAGCTTTGCCATACCAACTATGCCACCACCAAGGACTTTTATGAACAGCTGACACTCTTATTTAGGATGCCTTCGGTTCTCCTTAGAACTAATGTAGCACAATTTACTTAAGTCAGAGTTAACATAAACCACAATGTTCTCCCCAGTTTTCAATTAAGCGTTTTGACCAAACTGTGAATTCTTAAGAACACAGAGACTGGAACTTATTAAGTGTAATTTAATATGGAAAATACATCCACAATGCTTAAGACAAAACAGTTAGCAAAATAACATACAAATATAATGCAATTGTTTCTTATAAAATAAAAAGGATAAAACACAGAATTGATAACTCGCTTATAATCAAATTTCTGGTGCTGGGAGAAGCAGAAAAATGGGACACTCTTCAATATCAGGTTGACTCCCAAAAGTGAACATATTCTTAGAGGTATACTACAGGTTTAAAAACTGTGGGAGGGCCCACAGCTCCCGTGCCTGTGATGTCAGAGCTGAAAGGTCCATGTAAATGCAAATTAGGGTTTTATGACTCTTGTTGAAAAAAACCTTTTTTAATCAGGATTTAAATACCCTGTCCCAATTTTTTAACAGAATGGCTTACAAACATAATTTTACCTCCACGCAACAGGTCATAAATTCCCCTTCATCTGCATACCAGACATGCCTTTGGTAAGTATAATATTGGAGAAAATTATATGATATATTCCTGTGACCCTATTCAGCTTGATTTTGTCATTAACATACAACCCTGTCTCCGCAGTCCGCATGTCTGAGGCTTCCCAGAGGTGTGTTAGATTTCAATGTTCTGAAAGAGATATTTTCAAAGGATTTCACTTTTGCGACCTGCCATAAATAATATAAGGTGCTACAATGGATCTAGGCTATTATCTACCAGCACCCTCTGGGGAGTTTAACATAATCAAACACATTGATTTAAACATCTCCTCTGAGCCATGTCACACTATTTCTAGGAATTAATTAAAAAACACATTTTTGCAGATTTATATGCCCAGAAATTAGCTTGCACATGACATGCACCATGTGCCATTGGAATTTTTAGACAAATGCAATGTCATTTATAGTAAACTGTCTAAAACATTACTTGGAAGCCAACACTGTCAGTATTCTAAAATAAAATAAAGTTCTAGGTAATCATTGCATCCTCACTGTTGTTATCTATCTGTCCCTCAAATATTAAATTTGGGGCATTTATCTAAATTGCTTAATCTTTTTTTTGACCCATTGCCTTGAATTAGCCCACTTTAATGCTCTCAATCCAAAAATGTAATAAAATGTTTCTAAATCCGAGTTTGGGATAGCAATTAGCAGTTTAGTAGTTGATACTGCTATGATATCCTGGTATAATGCCAGTGTGGTCAAATTTTGGGAGCAATGGGGTCAAACAGTTAATTTTGAAAACCTTTCAATTTACATTTATGATTACTATTGGGTGATATTAGTAGATTTTGTTTTTTTCAGCTTTTGCATTTTAGTGGATGTGAACCCAATTCTTTCTACTAGTGGGGCTACATTGGGAGGAAAATATAACTCCTTATAAAACAGGCGAAACTGCTGGACCACCTCCAGTGGATTGGCAGTCATGTAACGGTCTTGTCAATAAATTTCATGTACATCAAAGCCTATTGATTCTTGAGTCAGCCTCTTAGCTATTATGAGGATCCACTACAATACCAATATGAGTTTGGATTGTTAATATTAAGATAAAAAAAAATTGTTTTGACCACTTCAGGTTGCATTTCTGTGTATTCTCCAATTTACAGGATGTTAGTTTTTTATTTTATTTTTGTTAAAATTAGTTATTCTTGTGTAGTCCTCTTTAATTATCCCTTTGTGTACAGCCCAGACCAAGGTGGCAGAAACATTATCAGTAGTGCTAATGTCTGTCATGCGTTGGACGCTCTGATATACTTACTAGTGTCCAGCGCACTTTCTGCTTTCAGTTGGATGGCGCCAATGGCCCCTCCGCTCCCCAGTGTTGACAAAGATTCACAAAGCTGACTGTCACTCTCTGGATTCCCAGGCATGCGCAGTAGCGAACATGCCTGTTCTACTTGATCCCTCTCCTCATCATCATCATCAACATTTATTTATATAGTGCCAGCAAATTCCGTAGCACTTTACAATTGGGAACAAACATTGATAAAACAATACTGGGTAATACATGCAGACAGAGAGGTAAGAGAACCCTGCTCGCAAGCTTACAATCTATAGGACAATGGGAGTTAGAAACACAAGGGCATGTGCTACATCATATTGCACAATGGACCAGCTAGAACGCAAAGGTAAAAGTATTGAGTGGGCTGTGTATGTTGCAATGTTGGTCAGAGGGTTGTTGTCTTGCGTTAGCTGTGTAGAGGATGGTAATGGGGTAATCTAGGGAAATTAAAATGGTGGCTGAGGAATATCATAACCTTGTCTGAAGAGGTGGGTTTTCAGTGAATGCTTGAAGGTTTGAAGACTAGAGAAAAGTCTTATTGTGCGTGGGAGGGAATTTCACAAAGTGGGTGCAGCCCGGAAAAAAATCCTGTAACCGAGAATGGGAGGATGTGATGAGAGTGGAGGAGAGACGTAGATCTTGTGCAGAACGGATGTGTCGAGTGAGATAAGTGAGGAGATGTATGTCGGTGCAATTTTGTTGATGGCCTTGTATGTTAGTAGAATAATTTTATATTGGATTCCTTGAAATACAGGCAGCCAATGTAGAGACTGACAGAGTGGCTCAGCAGAGGAAAAACGGTTAGTAAGGAAAATCAATCTAGCCGCTGCATGCAAAATAGATTGTAGGGGTTCAAGTCTGACTTTGGGAAGACCAGTAAGGAGGGAATTGCAATAGTCGATGCGGGAGATGATGAGTGCATGAATTAATGTTTTTGCGGTGTCTTGTGTCAGATATGTGCGTATTCTGGAAATGTTCTTTAGGTGTATGTAACATGATTTACATATAGAGTTGATGTGGGGAATAAATGACAGTTGTGAATCAACTATTACACCTAGGCAACGAGCTTGTGTGGTTGGATTAATGGTCATGTTATCAACAGAAATTGAAATGTCAGGCAGGAAGCATCTGTTTTTGGGTGGGAATATTATTAACTCAGTTTTTGAAAGATTGAGTTTGAGTTGGCGAGAAGACATCCAAGATGAAATGGCAGAAAGACAGTCAGTAACGCGAGACAACACAGATGGTGAAAGATCAGGAGAGGATAGATAAATTTGTGTATCATCCGCATAGAGATGATACTGAAATCCAAAGGAGCTTATTAGTTTTCCAAGAGAAGTGGTGTAGATAGAGAATAGCAGAGGACCTAGGACTGAGCCTTGTGGTAGTCCAACTGATAAAGGAAGCTGAGCAGAGCTGGATCCAGAGAAATTAACACTGAAAGAGCGATTAGATAGGTAGGATGAGAACCAGAATAGGACAGTGCCTTCAAGACCTAGGGATTGTAGCGTTTGTATGAGGAGAGAGTGGTCAACAGTGTCAAATGCAGCAGAGAGATCCAGGAGAATTAGAAGAGAGCAATGGTTATTTTTTTTTTTTGCTGTGATCAAATCATTGACAACCTTGGTCAGCGCAGTCTCTGTGGAGTGTTGAGAGCGAAAGCCTGACTGAAGAAGATCCAACAGGTTGTTTGCTGTAAGAAAGTGTGTGAGGCGAGTGTAGGCAATTCTCTCAAGAAGCTTGGAGGGGCATGGGAGCTGGGAGATAGGGCGGTAATTTACGAGAGAGTTAGGGTCAGAATTTTGTTTTTTTAAAATGGGAGTAATCATTGCATGCTTGAATAGTGATGGAAAAATACCAGTAGAAAGAGAGAGATTACAGATTTTAGTTAGAGGGGTCTCATTGGTTACTGCCCTACACACCACCATCAGCCTTCCTCTATTTAAGGCTGTCAAGGATCCAAGATGGGTCCAGTTAATGAAGTCTCCGATCCTAATTATTTTCTTCTGGCTCCTCCAGTGTGCTCCTAGTTGCTTTCATTTGTTTCAGTGTGTTCCTGGTTAATTCCATCTGCTCCAGTGTGTTCCTGGTTATTCCATCCACACCAGTGAGTTACGGATTATATCTTGTGTGTATCTTGCACTCACGCCTGGTTTTCATCTACCCCACAGTCACATCTAATTCTTGTGCGGAGGGCCCATATCTCCTGCACCTCCAATTCAGTTAGAGTCAATTTATTCTGACTGCTTAAATCCTAACGTTTCTGTGTGATTTCTGATGTAAAAATAACTTATCCAACTTGTAATTTGCAATTGCAGGTAAAATAAGTCAAGTCAGTCTAGGCCAAAATAATTAATGAAATCTCCAAGAGATTCTAGAATTCATATAAACATTAGGAAATAGGGAGACATTAGTAACCAGCTGTTGGTCGAGGAAAGTATAGGAAGGAGTGGAATGTAAAAAAAATTATATGGAATTAGCTGTTACGGAGGTGAGAATAAATATAAAATCTTTACCCATGAGATATGTACATCTAATTACCTTTATGGGCAAAAGTAAACTACTTGGTGTGACGGCACAAAGCACATTGATTACCACATACATTCTACCCTTCACCTTATCTGAATTGTGTGGATTTATCTCTGTTCCTGGGATTGTTAAAAGACTGTTTATTTCTATTTTGACTTATGAACATGAACCTTTCCTGTTACCCATTTGGACTATTATGCGGACTTATGCCCATCAGGTTCTTAAATAGAGCTTGAATCTCCTTGAATCTCCATTGGTCTCCAGACACTGCTCTTAATCCTTGCTTTGGTTCTCACGGTCATGGCTCCTGGGTCCAGGGTAGACGCTTTGCTGGTTAGCTCTGCCCCTTTCTCTCTCCACTCTCCAAAGTCTGCTGATAACAGGCACACACAATAGTTCCCCATAAAATGGATATATTCAGAGTTTATGAGGTTAGCTGTTGTACTCCGTGGAGGCAGTGCTCCGTGTCAAGGCTAGGCAGGAAGGAGCTCCTCTTTAATAAATTGATGACCCAAAATGCCTTGCATTCTGGAACACCAATGAGAGAGCTCAGCTGCTCAGTGAGAAATTTCCTCTCTAGGCATCCGAGGAGCCAAAAGAATAAGCAGAGAAGGACAGAAGAAGTGCAGGATGACCGGGTCGACTAAAGTAAGATTAGCAGCCCACAATAATAAATAAAAAGTTTATTTTCAAATGTTACAAAAACTAAGTGAATATCATGTACCCAAAATGCGAACAATAGTGGGTAAAAGCCTATAGAATTTTCTTATTTCTTAAATTTATGATGGTTAAATCAGTTGTTCCTTCTGAACAGTTTCCAGAGTTGGCAAAAGTTTTAAAGAAATAGAATATATATAATATGCAAAATCGGGATATAAATGTATATGTATGTAGGCGTTTTTGATTGACTCATTGAAGAGTACAATGAGACATTTAAAGATCTTGAAAGCCATGATTTCAAGCTCTATTCTATTTTTCAATAAAGACATCTATCTAAATATATATGTATATTTGTTTATGCATAAATGCTCAATGTATACACATTAGGTTCCCTCTTTATCAGAAGCCAATTAACATAACAGATTTTTTTGGGGAAACCAACACAAACAAAATGAACATATTGGGCCTGTTTCATTAAGGAAAGTAAAGCAGAAATAAATGAATAACTTTTCACCTTGGCAAAACCATGTTGCACTGGAGGGGGGAGGTAAATATAAGATGTAGGGACAGATTTATAGTTGGGGTAGGACATGTCCTAGATCAACTTCAAATGTCAGTGTAAAAATAAAGCTATCAAGTATTTGTGTGCTACATGAAAAAACAGCCAGGTTCTATCTTATGTGAAAAATAATGAACTAAATTGCACCCCTTGAATTGCGGCCATCACATTTTAAATTTACATCTCCCTCCAAAGCAACATGGTTTTGCCAAGGTGCGAAGTTACTCATGTTTTTGCTTTACTTTCCTTAATGAATCAGGACCATTGTGTGTTTTTTGTAAAGCGCACATATGTCGGGTAAACACACGTTCATATCCAACAAGGAGCGGATGTAAAAATACACCTGTTGATGAATACGGGTCTAGGTCCGCCGTGCTCTAATAGACAATACATTGCAGGATACGTGCAACACATCTCTGGAATATAAAGTCACAAAAGAACACAAAACAAAAACCTACTCATTTAATGTCACCTGTTAATAATATAGTCATTAATGACCAAACATTTAAAACTAAACTAGAAATCAGTACTTACACCCAACATGGTGCAAGTGATGCGACAAAAAACACGTACCTTTGAGATGCCCAGAGTTCGAATCGGATGCAGCTGTGTGCACTTCAGCTTGGCACACCCTTAATGTACATTGACTACGTGCATACATCCATTCCCCTTCCCCTTCTGCCCATGAAATCGTAGGCTGACGTCAGGCTCCTTGGCGCCCGAAGATAGATTGGACGTTTGCTTTGTTTCTGGGCATGCGAAGAGCGATTGTACACAAAATACGTAACGTATCAGCATTTGCGTTTGTTAATGAATCAGGCCCAGAGAGAACATGCAACCTCCATACAGATAATGTCCTTGTTAGAATCGAAACTCATAAGCCTAGTGTAGTGAGACAGCAATGCTAACCACTGTGCCACTGTGCTAATTGGATAAAAAGTATCCTGAATACAGTCCTACATCATGTGGGAAACCAGGTGCTTGTTTTCCACAGCATATAAAAAAACTGTAATACAGACATTCAGCACATGTATTTCCCATTTTTCCTGATTTACATGGGTGAGATTGTAAAACTAGACATAATGTCTCATTGCATGTAAATGTTTGTTGGGGCCATGAATGGACAGAATACGCACAACGGTTACTGGTGGTTGAGAAGTGAAATGACTTGATGGGAGAAGTGTTCGGATGAGTCATAGAAACTGGAAACTGACCAGGTGGCAGAGAAAGTGACATGTCATCTGTTGCTGAGAGGAAATGAAACACTGTAATAAGCGTTGGTGTAGAGCAAATGTCAGCTGTGACCAATCAAGATTTAATGGGCTATAAATATAATCTATGCCAGGGTTCAAAGAAGTGTAATGTAGCATTGCTAAGAGACTGTTCGCAAGCTAACAAGAGAAGCTGCTAGATGGGCATATGGAGCCAGGGAATCCCACTTATGTGGTAGAATGAGGCATGCTACAGAAGGAAACACATGCTGACAACCATTGTAAGAGTGGGAAGGGAAAAAAAATATAGAATTTCTCAAATGAAACTGACAATGATCATGGGAATGAATTCCACAAAAGCTGAATGGGGCATGGCCACACCAGGCTGGACAGGACACGGGCCACCAGGGGTTAACTCGGTAAAAGCCCCTTGTACCCGACCAATAGTAGAGCTTTCAAACTTGCTATAAGTGCTTTATATGGTATGAGTAACTAGATCTGGCTGAATAGAAATTAGTATGTGCCCGTAATGCTGCCATTATGAATTAAACAAGGTGAATCACCACTTGTATATATATTTGCAAACATGTAAATATGTCATGTATAAAATATGTCATGTATATTAATATTGAATGTAAATAAATATAGAATGTATAAATAATACATATATGTTATATTAGTGAAGTGTAAAATATGTTATATTAGTGATGTGTAAAAAATATGTAAACCAGACAGTTCACATTGGGCATTAGTGGGCCTTCCCAGAGCATGTATAACTCACTTTGGTGTAGTTTTGTTTGCCAAACATCTGTCTTGACCAGACAATGCAATTGAATTTGAAAGTCCACATTTTGAAAAATTAGGAGGCAGAATTTGACATATTGGTCACCCAACCAGCAGTCAGTTGACAGTCGGCAGTTGGCAGCACTAATAACATGTTGAAAACAGTTAGGAATTGCAATGAGTTACAAAAAGCTCCCCAAAAAGGGAATTTTGGTGCAAGAATGTAACGAAGGCTTCAAAAGATTTTTGGGAAAAATGGAGGAGTCAAAATCGTGCAAAATGGCATTGTCCTTGAGGCCACCCACCCAGCACTGCAGCAAATACATTGGAGAGGGTCAGCAGCAAATACATTGGAGAGGGTCAGCACTGCAGCAAATACATTGGAGAGGTACAGCTGTGCAGCAAATACATTGGAGAAGGTCAGCAGCAATACATTGAAAAGGGGACAGCAGTGTCACGCGCAGCTGTGCAGCTCATGACAGCCTGCCTGTGTCTTCTTGCATCACTTTCGTTCTGAGCATCCCGACTGATCCTGGGCAACCGGGAAGCTCTCTCTTCACTGCCGCCGAGCCCGGTGAGCTGTCAAACAACTGGGCGTGCACACAGTTGCAACTAATTAATTAGCAGCTTCCTGGGGGCTGATTAGTATTGGGTTCAGCCCTGCTTCAGGTTTGGTCAATAGAACTATTTAAGGCAGGGAGGCTTTAGCTTCCCTGCTGGTTAAAGATCTGTGTGGTTACTCTGACCAGCTCCTAGTTTCCTGTTATTCTCTCTGCCTCTATTGAACTGATATTTGTTGTGACCTTGGCTTTTTCCTGGATCCTGCTTCTTTGCTGATAGCCCCTGACCTCTGCCTGGAGTTTGGATTCTCCTTGCCTGCTACCTGACCGGACATTTGGTATGTCACTGTTTACTCTGCTTGCTATGGACCCACAACCCTTGGACTGTTCCTAGACTATTTCTGATTCTCTGGTTACACCTCCTACCACCTGCGCTAAAGTCTCCAAAATAAGCTCCTACAACCTAAGAGTTAAGTCCTGGGGGCATCTGAGTACCTGCGAGTAAAACGAGATCTACGGGAAGGGTGGCTACTAAAGGTGAAGACCTCTCTCGCTAGTTCTAGGAGTTCAGATTTGGGACGCTAGTGTAACAAGTGGTGGCAGTATCAGAGCTCATTAGACGGACAACATCGGCATCTGTAGACATTATTTAACAAATGATGAGACAACACCCATGTGTGATACATATATGTGTTTGACAGCTACAGAATTGACATAATATGATTGGTGGGCATCAGAATAGACAGGGTTATAAAGTTGACAATATAACCTCAACTGTATTATTAGGACAACAATTCAAATATAGACAGTATTCATTAGATTGACAATTCAAATGTAGACAGTATTAGGTCTATGTCAGGATTCAAACCCAGGGCTTCTGCTTCTGTGGACTGCTGCTCTGCTGACTGAGCTATTCTGGATGCTGGACAGCGCCTTGCCTTCTGTCATATGCCTCGGTATCCCTAGACTGAGACCCGGCTCCCTCACCTGCCGCCGGCACCCGTCTGTCCCCGCTGTCGGTCGCCATCCTTGATTCGCGTACAAAAGGAGGCGGGCTGTTCATGCTTTTAAGGTGGGGGATGGAGTCTGGCTATCTACTAAGAACATTCGCCTCAAAATTCCTTGCATGAAATTCGCACCCCGTTTCATAGGCCCTTATAAAAACCTATGAATCCTAAATCCAGTCTGCTTTAAATTACAGTTACCCAAGAACCTCTGTATCTCCAACTTCTTTCATGTCTCTCTGTCATACTTGTTTCCTCTTGCAAACGGTTGCTTCATAGACAAATGTGTATAATTATGCTTAGTCATGTTGCTTACCTTCTGTGTTGATGTATCCCCCCCAGCAGCAGCAGTTGTAGTGTGCAAGGATGTTTCTTCAGAATCATGGATTGCATTAAGGGAGTCATTTGGAATTTGAAAATTGGATGCAGGACTGCATACAAAAAATGAGGTGGTTGATGATTAAGGTGTTGACACCAGTGAGGATTGCAACTGTCTATCCATTCTACTGCAAGCTGATGCTGGGCCTCTTGCTACTATACACAATTTGCCACTTTTGGAAACATGACTTGAATGAACTTGCTGCAAATGGCATATGAGGGAGGAGGTGCCTAGATGATCAACGTCCCTACCTCTACTTTTTTTTGAAATGATAAAGGCTACAGATGCCTCGATATTTCCAAATAAAAGTGGTCCTTTTTTCGTCTTCTGCCCTGGCATGATAATGCGCTTATCATGGCCATCTGCTGGTGCTAGCACTAGTGTCTGCCTTACTTCAACACAATCATCATCATCCTCCTCATTATCTCATCCATGTACAACACATTCATTTTCAGATCCACAATTATCCCCCTTATCCTCTTGCACATTTGCAAGTTCCATAGTAGCCTCCTCAATTTCTGTGGGTAAATAATCATCACCAATAATACACTACTACCCATCCTCACGTTTCCAAATGGTTGAAGACTTTTCAAAGAAGGCTGCTCTATTATTATAGTGGCTGAATCTGCAACCTCAGACTCACATATAGCACTCATGGATTCCCTCCTTAGACTCTCCTCAGGATTCTGTGAGTGCCCAAGTTGTTCTTCAACCTCAGTGTTATCCTCAGGCACTGACTTGGCTGTTTTGGAGGTGTCATAGAAGTACACTCTGAGCGACAAGATGATGCATGGGAAGCAGAGGAAGATGCACAACCGTGTTGGGCACTCTGCTTTGGAATGGCCATTATAATGCACATACCAGTACCAGCAGTAGCAGGACCACTACTGCTTTTGTCAACTTACTTACTGTAGTGCTTTTTTTTATTAGTAGAGGTTACAACAGTAGTACTACTGTTTGTTTTCTTCAATCAAGTTCAAAGTTTTGTGGGATGTACAAATATGGGGCCCCACTGGCCGAAGAACTGAAGACTTCTATCAACAATGGGCCCCCCCCCTGGGTGAAGAATTGCAGAGATTACAAGCCAGGACATTTGGAAGTATAAATAACTTGGGGACTGGGGCAAGCCAGGACTTTTGGATCTATAAATTGCTTTTGGACTTGGTCAAGCCTGGACATTTGGGAGTATAAATAACTCTTGGGGACTGGGGCAAGCTGGACTGTTGGAATTACAATATATAGAATGTATAGAATCAAGCAGCTAGCCATGCAGTCTCTATTTACAAACATTTGTGATACAAAATGGGTCATTCTGAAGAGCTCAGTGACTTCAAGCGTGGTACTGTGATAGGATGCCACCTTTGTAATAAAACGGTTTGTGAAGTTTTATCCCTGCTGGATATTCCACGGTCAACTGTAAGTGATATTATTAGAAAGTAAAAGTGTTTAGGAACAACAGCAACTTAGCTACGAAGTGGAAGACCACATAAAATCACAGACCAAGGCCAACGACTGCTAAGGTGTATGGAGCATAAAATTCGCCAACGCTCTGCTTATTTCAAAGCTGAAGAGTTCCCAACTTCCACTGGCATTAATGTAAGTACAAAAACAGTACTGCTGGATCTTAGTGAAATGGGTTTCCATGGCCGAGCAGCTATCCGCTCTCTATTTATAAAACCATTTTTAGCTTCTTCCCTGTACAGGGACCAAGCAAGGTATAGGAGGAAATTACATACAGAAGAGTGAAGAAAGAATTGGCAGGAAGAAGACCTCCTCCCAGGTGTCTATAACCTAGGGCTTTCTGGACAAAAGCATCACTCTCATGTTACAGTTGCCCATGCTCTCAATCATAGGATTGGGGTTTCCATCATACAGTTTTACTCGCTGCTTGAAAGGATTTAACTTTGGATATGGGGCACTAGGAGTCCCAGCATGCTGTAAATGCACTCTCTGACTCTGCAGCTTCACTAGTATTCCACTAATCTCTCCCTTACTACTAAATTCTGTCCAGTGTGTCTCCCAATGGCACTTTGAGTATAGACTCTCCACACACCCAATCAGCTTCCAGACGAGGTCAAGGCTATCTCGAAGGCTTGGACTTGGACTCGATATGGACCTTGCTCGTCTCACTATTAGCTTCTGGGGTCTCAATGGAGGATGACTAGTTAGACTAACTGCATTCAGACTTTGCCTATCAGCAAGGATCTCTATTCTCTTTACATACATACTCTGTCCTCACAGGAGTATATAAATTCCTCTCTCTATACTAAAGGTCACTACTGGATTGGCCGGGCTCTATGTTCTGTCCACCATCCTGCCGCTGACTGCTGTTCTGCTTCCGAAGAGTGGCATTCCTAGTTAACAACATAATAGATGCATCCTACTAACAGTACCTAGCCTAAGGAACCTTATATAAGGAATAACTCAAACCCCACTGTTACCAGACTTGCAGCCTTGTTCTTTTATAAGGTTACAAGACTACTTGGTGATAATTTATAGTAGGAGAGAAGTGCCAAATGAGAAACCTCTAGCAGAATGGGGACCCTGGTATATGCCTTATTTGCATACTTTCCAACTCTCCCTGAATGTCAGGGAGACTCCCTGAAATAGGTGTGATCTCCCTCACTCCCTGAAGAGTCTGGCATTCTCCCTGATGCTGAGCCAGTACAAGACGTGGTTGGCTTCACCATCTGTGGCATGATGACACAGTTCAGAAATTGTGTCCTAAGTACATGTATTGATGCCTATGGAGCTGGCCATTTTCATGGAGACTAAGATTTAATCAAAGACTGACAGATAAGACAACATGACTTCGGTAATGGAGACAGAAATGTAAAAGACACTTCAGTCTCTAGAGATTCATTAGCTACTTTTCTTTAACGCATAGTTGCCTACTCTCCCGGAATGTCCGGGAGACTCCCTCGTTTCTGGGAGACCTCCTGGACGAGCAGGGCAACCTCCTGGTTCTGTTAGGAACCCCAACAGCCTGCACCACAAAACCCGGAATCTACTCTGAAGTCTGGTGTTCGCTGGAGCCCCTAGTGGTGGGGACAGACTTGGCCGCAGACAACAAAGGGTCGTGATTTGCGTGCTGGCTGTGGAGAACCCAGGTGGGCGAAGTGAGGACCCAGCAGAAGTCCAATAGGTCACGGGCAAGCCAGCAGAGTTGGTATTCCGGCAGAAGGTCAGGGGTCACAAGCAAACAATCGTAGTAAATATCCAAGCAGAAGATCAGGGGTCACAAGCAAATAATCGTAGTCAATATCCAGGCAGAAGATCAGGGGTCACAAGCAAATAATCGAAGTCAGGAACAGGCAAAGGTCAGCAGTAATAAATCAATCCAAAGTCACCAGAGCAATAACAGTAGCAGGCTAAGGCAGCAAGCTGGAACTATAACCGGCAGGGGAGGATTGCCCCTTCCTGCCTTATAAATGCAAGCTGGCCAATGAAACAGGACTGGGGGCAGGACCATGATTCACACTCTGATTGGGGTGTTTAATTATAGCGCGCGCACCCGGTTTCCCTGAACGCCGGGACGTGGCGCTACAGCTGACAGCGTCCTGACCATTGCCCTGGCAACGGGCAGGGTAGGCCGGAAGTGACGTCCCGGTCGTCATGATGACGGCCGGGACACAGGAAACAGCGGCGGCTCTGGGCACCGCCGCGGCTCGTAACAGGTTCTCGCCCTGCAATAGATAAATGACTCAAATATCGCGTCATCTTAGCCCCGTCCCCTGCTGTAATTGTCCAAAATGGTGACAATTGTTTAGGGGGTGGGGCCAAAATGATGCGCTGCGTCAAGCCCCACCCCTGGACGCCCACCTCCCCGGGATCTCCCTGAAGACAACGAGGAAAAGTTGGCAAGTATGCTTATTTGTTTGTCCCACACATTTATTCTGATATTATTTGCAGATACATATAGAAATGTGAGTTGTGTACCCCTGTAAGGCCTGCAGAAACCAGTTCTGTGCTTTAAATAAAGCAATTGTGTAATTGGAACAAGTTCTTTGCAGTGTTTGTACGGTTGCCAGGAAGGCACAGAACTTTTATGTGTTTGGAACAAGTTTCTTTGCAATGTACTGCAAGTTCCTCTAGAGTACAGAGGATTAGGACACAGATTATTTCTGATCTTTAACAGAATGAAAGTTAAGGTGCACTAAGGTTTAGCATCATTTATTAAATCTAGGCCAGTATCCAAGTCACATGGTTTGTCACACTTTAATCCCCTCTCTGCTACAAGGGCCTCAAATATCTTAAAACCTGATCTGGCACCAGACCCAGCACGGCATTGCAGAGCATATGAGTGCATTGCACTGGTATCCTGGCAGCGCCACAACAAATTACTGTCACGTGTGGCAAAATATATTTGTCAGCAGTTCTGTCGGTGCATGAAACAGCAACAGTGCACATATCTCAATCAGAGCATTGGCCTCGTTCAGCAGACTGACCACTTATCAGGGTTTTGTATTTATCAGTTGGTGCATTTTTTTCTTTAACAAAAACTTTTGTACAAAAACGTGATTCTATGAAACATCTCAGTACTTGATTATTGTTAATTGTTTGTTAAACTAGTGATTAAAGATTTGTTTACAATAAACCAGGTAAAAAATAAAGTGGACTATAATGTATTTATCGGACAAGTTCTCAAATCGATTTAAAAGGTTACATTTTAATAGGCTTTGATTTATATAGATAAATGCTTCTAAATTGGGACCGTATCCTGGGTATCTCCGGACTCTCCATGCTTGGCCAAAATGTACAAATAAGTCATCAAAATTGGAAGACAATGGTCAATACCACCATAAGGCACGAGAGATTTGTTTATACTAGCAGACAGGCTCTGAAGGAATTTGAGAATATATGGTACAGATGGTTAGAGTCTCCATTCTATCCTATGTCATCTATCTCTATCTACTTAAATGTATGGCTACCGCAGTTCTTATAATAAGTATCTGAGTCCATGTAACAAACCCTGCATGTGTAACATACTTATGTATAAGCATTTACGATGTATGATCCTGAATGAATATAGCACATTTATTATTATTATGCTTTAATGTAATCTTGTAAATTCTGTCATTTAATTCCGATATGTATGCGATTGTTTTTTTTTCTTTTTGTTGTTTAGTATGTTTATATCTTAAAAAATTTCAATAAAAATACAAATAAGTCATCATTACATCATATAACATTCTGCTACTTTTGGCATTTATTTTAACTTTGGCAAATTCCTAAATGAGTGAATTGCAGGAGAATTGCTTTGCAGAATGATATAGGATATTGCCCTAGTAGTGCTACAAGTCCCAGCATGTCCAAACACTTAATGGCAGCCTGTGCATGCTGGAACCTGTAGTGCACTAGGTACAAAATGGATTTATACATTTAAACAATTAATATTACCCCACACCCACTGTGTGGGGAAGAGCTCTAGCGCTATCAGCACAAGGCTGGTTAAACATAGAGGAGAGGCATGCATTTTTTTTGGACTTGATCTCCCCAGGGAATCCCGTGCTGACCACCCTGGGGCTGGTTTGGCATTGTGGCAGTAGGACTCCTAGGATGGCAAAGCCTAGTACCGGTAATACTAAATTCAGGGGGGACCCCACGCTTTTTGTCCCCGATTTTACTAGCACTAGCTTAAGCCGGCAGCACTAGAGTTGGTTAAGCCATTTGTGAGGGATAATGGGGGAACCCCGATTTGTTTTTTTTCTTTTTACATTTATTGTTTTTGTATTTACATGTAATGCCGTTATATGTTTTTATGACATCTATTTATTGATGTCAACATTACAACCCTGTAGACATTATGCCAGTGTGTACACATTTTACATGTCAACATTTTAACTGTGTAGACATTGTGAACCTTCAGACATTATGAATATCTACATTTTAAAGTGTAGACATTATGGAGTAAATTTATCAAGCTGCGGATTGGAAAAAGTGGAGATGTTGCCTCTAGCAACCAATCAAATTCTAGTTATTATTTATTTAGCACATTCTACAAAATGACAGCTAAAATCAGATTGGTTGCTATAGGCAACATCTCCACTTTTTCAAACCCACAGCTTTATAAATTTACCCCTATGACTGCCGACAGTATGAATGAAGACGTTTCATACCCAACCAGCAGTATGAAAAATTTAATGAGAATATAAGTGAATGGAATTTTATGGCTTTGAAGCTGGGGCAGGTTGGGCTTGGGGGGAAGGAAGGGGGGTTGCCCCCCACCCAGTCCCATAGGGGGCTACCTTAGACTGGGTCACTGAGCCACCTGCTTATTTTCCTTAAAAATATTCCTAATAGGCTGCTAAGTCGAGTATTGTCCCCCGGGATAAAACTTGCTAGCCCTCTCCTGCTTTGAAGGCAGTAGGAGAAGAGGCGGTATGGCATACCACCGTATACCCCGCTTCCACCACTGATCCTCCCACATAACTCTTAGTAATATAATAACATAGTAACACAGTTGATGAGGTTGAAAAAAGACACCAGTCCATTAAGTTCAGCCTATTTTGGATCTTCTGCGATCCGTCACTTATATTTGAAATTGATCCAGAGTAATCAACCGCCAATCTGTTTCAATTGTGAAAATCCCCCCAGACCCAATATTACAGTCCTATTTTTACCCTATATCCACTACTAACCTTCATTTTAATTAACGATCGTGTCCCTGGATACACTTTTCTGCTAAAAATTTGTCTAACCCTTTCTTAAACATATCTATTGAATCTGCCATCACAACCTTCCCTGGCAATGAATTCCATATCTTGACTGCCCAAACTTTAAAGATCCCCTATCTTTGCTGGTTGTGAAATTACCTCTCCTCTAACCTTAGTGGGTGACCGTGTGTCCTGTGTATAGTCTTTGGTGTAAAAAGTTCCCATGAAAGTTCTCTGTATTGACCCTTAATGTATTTGTACATAGTAATCATATCTCCTCTTAGACTCCTCTTTTCCAAAGTAAACATGCCTAAACTGGCTAACCTTTCCTCATAACTTAATGACTCCATACCCTTTATCAATTTTTTCGACCTTCTCTGAACCCTTTCTAGTTCCAAATTATCTTTTTTATAGAGTGGTGCCCAGAACTGTACTGCATATTCAAGATGAGGTCTTACCAACGATTTATACAGTGGCAAAATTACACTGTCTTCCCTTGCATCTATGCCCCTTTTTATGCATGCAATACATCATTTGCCCTTGCAGCTGCTGCTTGACATTGAGCACTATTGCTAAGTCTACTGTCTATGAGCACTCCCAAATCCTTTTCCATCATAGATTCTCTTAAATTAATTCCATTTCATTTATGGATTGTGTTCTTGTTGTTGGGACTGATGTGAACGAGTTCTCTGTACAGCACTGCGGAATCTGTGGCGCTATATAGATAAATGGTGATGATGATGATCCCTAAATGCATAACCTTACATTTATCTATGTTAAACCTCATATTCCAGTTGGCCGCCCAATTCTCTAGTTTATTTGAATCCCTCTGTAGAGAAACTACATCTTGTTCTTATTTTATTACCTTACATAGTTTAGTGTCATCTGCAAAAATAGAAACTTTACTCTCTAAACCAGGCCTGTCCAACCTGCTGCCCTCCAGGTGTTGTGAAACTACAAGCCCCAGCATGCTTTGCCAGTAGACAACCTGTTGATAGCTGGAAGGGCATGCTGGGACTTGTAGCTTCACAACATCTGGAGGGCCGCAGGTTGGACAGGGCTGCTCTAAACAATCACCAAGGTCATTAATAAATATATTAAAAAGGAGTGGCCCCAGCATGGAACCTTGAGGTACTCCACTTAAAACTTTTGACCAATTAGAAAATGTTCCATTTATCACAACTCTCTGTTCCCTATTCTCTAACCAGTTTTTGATCCAAGTACAAATGTTGTTTCCTAGACCCAGTTCCCTTATTTTGTAAACCAACCTCTTGTGTGGCACTGTAACAAAGGCCTTTGCAAAATCTAAGTAGACCACATCTACTGTGCTGCCCTGGTCTAAGTTCCCACTAACTTCCTCGTAGAAACTAATTAGATTAGATTGACATGACCTATTCCTCACAAATCCATGCTGATTCCCACTAATAATCTTATTGCGCACCAAGTAATCATGAAAACTATCTCTTAATATACCTTCCAGTAGTTTTCCCACTATTGATATCAGGCTTGCAAGTCTATAATTCCCTGTGATCTCGTCCCCTTTTTAAACAAAGGCACCACATCTGCTATTCGCCAATCCCTTGGTACTGGGCTAGATGAGATTTAATCTATGAAAATTAAGAATAGCGGTCTAGCTATTTCTGAGTTTAGCTCCACAAGAACCCTTGGGTGTATGCCATCTGGACCTGGAGCTTTGTTTATCTTAATATTTTTCAGTCATCTTTGGACTTCTTCCTCTGTCAACCAAGTATTAATTAATAGTACGGTTTAATTCCCATATTTATGTATTATTCCTACCATTTGTTCCTCTCTAGTAAATACTGAAGAAAAGAAAGTGTTTAATACCTCTGCTTTTTCCTTAGTATCATTTATCAATTCACCCATCTCACTTCTTAGGGGTCCTATATTATCTTTTTTTTTATCTTTTTGCCATTCTGCCGACCTTCCTCCCCTCCCTTCACTACCCCAAAAGTATAAAAGGGCCAGATTCATTAAGAAAAGGAAAGGAAAACAAATGAGCAACTTTTCACTTTGGCAAAACCATGTTGCATTGGAGAGTGAGGTCAATTTAAAATGTGATGGCAGACTTATAGGGGTATATTCAATTAGGGTTCACGCCTGCACTTATGTGCGGCGGCGCGTTAAATGCGTCGTTATGGTACCGCAACATTGCGAATTTCCGCGTATAATCGAGGCCGCGAACCCTAATTGAATATGCCCCATAGTTTGGGTAGGGTATGTCCTTGATCAACTTTAAGTTTCAGTGTACAAATAAACTATCAAGTATTTGTGTGCTACAGTATTTAACTTATGTGCAAAATGAAAAACTAATTTGCACCACTTGCATTGTAACATTGTTTTGTCCAGGAGAAAACTTACTCATTTTTTTGCCTTATTTTCCATAATGAATCAGGCCCAAAATGTTTATATTTCCCTTTATTACTAATCAATTACACTCATCTGTGATTATGATACCATTTCTAATGTTATTATGGCCTTTGTACTTCTTTGCACAGGATATTTATTCGTATTTTGAATAGGTTATTGGATTCTTCTAATAAACAGTTTTTAAAACAACAAAAAAGAAATATAAACCAAACTAATGTTCTCAGTGCAGAATAGTTGGCAGTTCAATTTTTTTTGCTGAACATTTACAATAAAAACCAATTAAAAACAAAATGAAAATAGTACCTGTTAGTAAATTGGGTTTATTGTCCCTTTAAAGATGAAATAAGTCCCTTTTAATTATTGTGGAACCTCTGTGATCTGCTCAGAGCTGGTGTTATTGGTTTGTTTAATGGGCTGTTAGAAATAAAAATTCTTTCTTCTGCAATTCCAGTCAGGCTTAATAAAAGTAGAAATATTTTCATTTTGGGTCAACTATATTTTCACTTAACTCACTAAAACCCACCAACGTTACCTTGTAATCAAAGTATCTTTCATAAACAAATGGATTTCATTTTGTTGCATCTATTGGCTAGAACCATTGTGACATACACACAGGTTAATGGCAATTAGTGATCTTTTACGAATTAAATGAAAACACTTAATTGAAAGCTCCATATATTAGGCTACCATTCACATATGCAAAGCTTTCTGTCTGGGGCCTGATTCATTAAGGAAAGTACTCGTTTTTTTTTACTTAAGTTTTCTCCTGGACAAAGCCATGTTACAATGCAAGGGGTGCAAATTATTGTTTTTTTTCCTGCACATAAGTTAAATACTGGCTTTTTTTCCTAGATCAACTTTAAATTTCAGTGTACAAATAAGCTTTCAAGTATTTGTGTGCTACATGAAAAAACAGTCAGTATTTAGCTTATGTGCAAAATAAAAAACTCATTTGCACCCTTTGCATTGCAACATGGTTTTGTCCAGAAAACGTACTCAATTTCTTGCTTACGTTCCTTAATGAGTCAGGCCCATTATATCTAAACTGTGGGTGGAACTGTGCTATACATATGGGGCCTGATTTATCAAAGAACGCAAAATGAACGTAATGTGCATTCTTTTAAAAACGCACAAACATCAGGCAGAGGCTCCTCCGTATTCACGGTTGAGTGTATATAGCTATTAGGTTCCTTGATTAATATGGTAGTAACACAATTACATGATGTAAAAACTAGTGCACGTAGCAGTTCCTTTTAATTTGCCCCCCCATCTAATTCATCAGCAGACGTACATTTGTGTACCACATGCAATTGTATTGCCGACTGGCAGAGGAACATGCAGGCATGCAATTACTTCCATACAGTCATGTTTTATTATCATTATTATCATACTAACCCTGCTTATTAACCCTTTATCTGATGCAGTATGTATGATGTTAGCATGATATTGCATGATATGAAAAAAAGCATATACAACATACCTCAAATGTACAAAAGTACATTAGTACATATGTTCTTTACAAAACTAGAACACACACACTCATTATTATAATAAATGTAAATAGCACAAAATGAAATTTAGCTGTCAGAATTATAATAATATTTTTGCAAGTTTTTAACATTTGTTTGCCTCTTGTTTTGGTATTTCTTGATTTTTCTGGATGAAGAGATTTCTGGGTGATATTTATTCGGAAATAAAACGACAAAAAAATTGAAAAAAACAAAACATTTTACAATTGCAATATTATGACGGTTTGTAAACATATCTTAGCTCTATGGGTGTAGTCTGTGCACACATTTTCCAAGCTCAGCAGAGTTCAGAGGTGGTACATTAAGTGAAAAACTATTTTCATTCTGAGCACAGTGGTAGCCAGATGACTGGATTTTGGAAAAACACACAGATATAAGGGGGGGGATATTGCTCGGCAACAAACACATATTAGGCCCATGATGTCAGACACCTGTGGAATGGCAAACTTTGCCTACGCCTAGGGAAAGACATTTAAGAAAGACTTTCTGAGGCTTTCTGAGCCCTACACATTTTTATGCTGCAAAACAAGATAATTAATATTATACTAGATTATAACATAAAGATATTTACATTCTTCCGCAGGGCCCTGGGATGACCCTTCTTCCTTCTGCTCATCCAGGGGCTCTACTTGGGCCTCCTAGAGGGGCTCCTCCATTATCACAAGTACTCCCTCCCAGGATTCTGTCCTGGGGGTAAATGTATGAAACGTCTCCGGAAATCGGCGACTTTGCAGGGGAAATTTAAAGCGGCGATGGCTTGTAAAGGCAAACGTGCAGAAATCAACGTTTCATACATTTACCCCCTGGACTCTTCCTCCAGGAATGGTGAAAGGAATTGATTGGAGAGTGTGGATAGGGATACATTGGGGAGTGGGGAAAGGGACAGGGTGGGGAGTGAGGAAAGGGACTGGTTGGGGAGTGACAAAAGGGAGTGGTTGGGGAGTGGGGAAAGGGACTGATTGAGGAGTGGGAAAAGGGATTGATTGGGGAGTGGGGAAAGGGATTGATTGGGGAGTGGGGAAAGGGATTGATTGGGGAGTGGGGAAAGGGACTGGTTGGGGAGTGAGGAAAGGGACTGGTTGGGGAGTGGGGAAAGGGATTGATTGGGGAGTGGTGATAGGGATTCATTGGGTAGTGGTGAAAGGGACTGGTTGGGGAGTGAGGAAAGGGATTGAATGGGTAGTGGGGAAAGGGATTGATTGGGGAGTGGGGAAAGGGACTGATTGGGGAGTGGGGAAAGGGACTGATTGGGGAGTGGGGAAAGGGATTCATTGGGGAGTGGGGAAAGGGACTGGTTGGGGAGTGGGGAAAGAGATTGATTGGGTAGTGGGGAAAGGGACTGGTTGGGGAGTGGGGAAAGGGATTGGTCGGGGAGTGGGGAAAGGGATTGGTCGGGGAATGGGGAAAGAGATTGGTCGGGTGTGGGGAAAGGGACTGGTTGGGGAGTGGGGAAAGGGCCGCCTCCTCCTGGTGCTCCCCTCTAGCCACCTGCTTTTAGCGGCGTTCTGTTGGAAGAAATATGACACATTGGTTGTTATCTCTGTCTCACACATACATAGATGCATACATATAATGTTAGGTTTCAATGTGAAATATCCAATACCACACATGGACCATTACTCCATCTTTGGTCAAATAAACACCCCTCTATAGCACTTTCATATGGTCTTCACCTAGGAAGTTGATATTAATCACATATTGATGTTGAAACATCACTACTGCATAGCCATAGTGCTTTGTTAAGGGTCAGATATAACAGTAAACTTATCTGGGGGAAAAAATATATATATTTTTAGTAATTGTGATCTTACGCCTTCTAATTCAGCAACGAGCTACGGTTATCGCCTCCTCAAATTACTCCAGCATCTGCTGCCATCCATAGTTAGGGTCAGGGGCCTGAACTCCATCCTGGATAAAGTAACAGCCTGCATGTTTACAAGTGATTGAGGCTTTTAACATTCTCCTCACTTATTGGCTCTCAGGCCATGTGTGGGCATAGGCACGTCAGCCGCAAACCCCTTCTATATATATACCAGATATATCTAAAATGGCTGATTTCATCTCACCTGCCCTTAATGGAGCATTTTTCATTGAATCGCTATATTCAGCCATAACCAGGCAATTAGGGGCGTAACAACCCCTAGCAGTTCACACACAACCAATCACAGAAGAGAACACTGCTGCATATGTTATATAACAGCTGGAGAGACAATTATTGAGCCCTGCCATTTTTTGATCCAAAACTTTGTGCTTTTTAATTTGATTTTCTAATGGATCTTACAGCATCTGATTAGTGCCAAATAATCTATTTTTGTGTGGCCTATATTTTCTACAAGTGGTGAGTATAAGGACATATGTAGGACATGTATTACAATGTATGTACAATGAATGGCTTTTATAAATTACTGTTTCCCTGTTTAGGATTGTTTAGTGATGGCTGAGCCACAGCAACCTGGGCCAAGCCAAGGCCCAGGATCATCCGCATCTAAGTGGAGACAGCCCCATTTCACTGCAGAGAGATTTAAGTGCTGGTAGAGCTGATGGTGTAGAGGCTGCACACTATCAGTCTGCAACTCTCCACCCCAGCTAATCAGGTGATCAATTTATCTAAATTATTATAATTTGCTCTGAATACCTAGTATAGTTCTTCTAAAATGTGTCAAAACATGAAAACATCTTTAATAAATTTAAAAACTTGTACATTATCAATCCTTCTTTGTGACCTTTAACCTTAATACATTCTATCTATATGTATGTCTGCACTGGTCTTTGGAAATTATAATGAACAGTATACATTGCAACACTCTTAACTTTGAACATTTCACACAGATGGAAAGACTTTAATTGTCGCCTCAAGGAGAAGTTAAGGGACCACAACAGACATGCTAGGGGCACTGGCGGTGGTTCCATGGAATCCTAAGGGGGAGGATTCAATTGGCTGCGTTACTGTAAAAAGTAACGTGGTCTGCGCACTATTACCGTAATAACGGTAATAGTGCGCTTAAATACCATTATTACAGTATTTAAAACACCAGCTATTTGCTCGCAGCTCCCTGAGCTGTGAGTAGAAATCTGGGTTAAATTTACCATAATAACGGTATTAGGTTTAGCACGGTGATACCATGGGGGGAATTAAATTCCCCCCTTGGACTTCATTCCCCTGGAGACCTTGGCATTATAATGCATTGATGATTAGTTGGTGTAAGGCATGGTCCGGATAGACAACATTGAGAGACCTACCCCCCCCAGCCCCAAACACATCACGGCCCTCCAGCGATAAATTTCAAATTACAATATTTATACAGTATAGATATACGTACTACTAGCATGAATCTATTCAAGTTAATCACAAAATGTCTATAAAATACCTCAAAATATAAACAAAGTAAGCACGACATGAAGTTTTTGCAACATCACAATTTCTTTAAAAAAATTAAAAAATTATATATATTTAAATAAATAAATATATATATATATATATATATATATATATATATATATATATATATACATATATTTTAAAACAGACAAGCATTGTTAATGGTACTTTTACTACGTAAAAAAATGTATGACCATGATTTGAAAACAAAGACAATTTCAAACACTTACACATGATCAAAGTATGCAGTGCATGTAAAATATAAAATAATGTATCTGCTTCTTTAGTAGAAGAATTCTACAAAAATTATAAAAATTCAAATGTCTAGATGGCCTTATATAGTGTTTTATGTCAGGTGTACAGGTGAATAGTCATTTCTCCCATTAGATGAGGAGGATGTGTGTGCTATGTTTGGTCTTCACTATTATCCGTGAGTTAGACTTGACCTTGAGCAGGTGCAAACCTTATGTCTGAAAAACATACTTCTGCGTGTGCTTGAATTGCACATGTCTGCTAGGGAACACCTTTACTGTACATTGCCTACATGCATCCGCCCGTTCCCTAAACCGTTTCACCCCCAAAATCATAGGTTTTTGTAAGGGTCCTTTGTGATTGAAGCTGAATTGGATGTTGCTCCATTCAATGACGTAAGTTTGGGTTCTTAGCATGCGCAGAGCGTTTTTGAGCAAAATCCGCCACATATCGGCATTTACATTTGTTAATTGATCAAGTTGTCACAAATCTAGCATATATAGTGGATTCACGTTCCCCTACCTGAATTAGCACTGGCAGTAACAAAAGTGCAGTCTAAATAAAACCCAGTTTTCACCAGGGACCCTTGCAAGGAGGTTTCGGCTTTGCTGCCGGTGGGTTTGAGGTCGTGGCCATATACTACAACCAACTGGTATAAACATCTCGGAACATTTAATTGACAAAATTTTGAAAGACTGCAGGAGCGTTGCAGAACCAGAATGACATAATGAAATATTAGTAATGCCTGTCCCTGGTGTTGAATGCAGTCTTCCACTCACCTCCCTTTTTAATGCTAACAAGATTAGGGGAACTCCGAATGTCTAAGTTACAAAAAAATGGAAGCACCCTTGATGCGATCCATTAGCTCTGAAATAAGGGGTAGTGGATATTTATTCTTGACCGCGACGGCATTCAGGCCTCTAATCAATGCTGGACTTAAACCGTCAGAAAGGCAGACAAGGTGACTGACCAGATGTCCAGGCGCTGCACAACATAGCCAAGGGTTATTTTTGAGCCTTCTTTCTCATTCTTTTGGGATAAGGCGAGATCGTCCCAACTCCAGTGGATAAAACTGGAGTATGAAAGTGGGGTGCTAACTTAACTGCAGAATAGTGAGAGGATTCCTTCTCTTAAATGCGCTTCCTAAAGCGGATGTCTAATCTATTGTAGAATGTAACAAGGTCATCCAGGGAAGACGGGAGCTCACGAGAAGCCACTTCATCTTTAACACGGTCTGACAGCCATTGCCAGAATGTTGCCACTAGAGCTTATTTATTCCACTGCTGTTCAGATGCTAAAGTCTGGGACAGAACCACATACTGGCCCACTGTCAGAGCCTTGACACTGGCGAAGAATTCCAGAGGCAGCCAAACATTCACAACCAGGGACCTCAAAGATTCTTTTAAAAGATTCCCCAAAGGAGGTGTCTTTGTGCAGTAGCGGATCATTTCGCTCCCAGAGTTGAGAGGCAAAAACAAGTGCTTGCCCAGAAAGTAGGTATAGAATATTGGCTTCTTTTCTTTTTTTTGGAAGGGAAGTTCCTCGAAAGGAGTTCAAATTGTATAGCACTGGTTCAGAAAGCCTCTGCAGTCCTTGGGATCCCCAGCGTATTTAGGTGGTGCAGGAATATGAAGTTGGAATGACACCGCCATAATAGCAGATGTCAGTACAAAAGTTGCTGTAGGAACCAGGGTAGTTTGGAATGTGTCCGGACAGCAGCAGAAACCCTGTAGAAATTGCATCAGTTGGTCCTGGTTAGCATTTTGCTTTTCCACCCTGCTGACAAGATGTTGCAGAAGGTCCTGAGGAGAGTACCAACAGAATCCATGGCTAAAATATACTTTCACGATTTTAGCGTATTCACCTTTGCCAACCTGTATTAGCTCTGGCAGCAACAGAGGCGCGGAATCTAACGAACCATCGGTTTTCACTGGTGGGTTCGCAGGTCATGGCCTTCTGCACTGCCTCCAGGTGTGACAAGCTGGTATCAATAGCAAGAAGGGTCTGGTCAAAAAAGCCGGGAATGGCACACAAACGGGCAGCAGGGTGCCAAGTCAGAAAACGGAAGGAGTGTCAGAACATCAGTCAAGAATAAACAGTACCAAACGACAGGCAGAAGAGAAGTCAGGAACAATCCAGGTCAGAATACACAGGAATCGGCCACAATATGAACAGGAACATTGGCGTAAAGGTATGGAGCCTTATACTCTGGCACAAGCCAGGGCACAAAGCAGGTTAAATAGCTGAGCTGATGAATAGGGTGGGTCACAGGCCAGAACACATGACCACAGGTTAAGAGCTGCTTTTAAAGGGCCATGCTCCTTCTGTTGCACAGAGTAGGATTGTTGCACAGGGTTCTGTGCCTGGAGCGAAAGGAAGAGTAGAGTGAGCGTGTCTGACAGCGGGTTTGAAAAGTAGCAACCAGACTCCAATGTGTGATACATGCCCCTGGAAAGTTAAGAAACTTAATTTAAAATGAAAATTAGATTTTTATCCCATTCCTCAAAAAATGTCATGCGATAGTCTATAAGAGCAGGAACGGAAATGTTGTTTTAGCTTGTCCTTAGGATTGTCTTATTTTGCACTACATGGGTTCTATTTATTATTAGGTGAGAACCATTTCTCACAATGATAAAATATCTGTTATCGACGCAATGTAACAAAACAAAAAAGCAAAACAAAAACAAACAAAAAACCCACAATTATTTACCAACGTCACCCTCCCACCACCAGTTCTCTGCACCCCTTACATAGTTTACTTACTTTAAGGCTAGTCTCAAACTTCTTTTTGTCTTCTGCAATTCTCTCAGCTACTTCCTATCTTGACTAGCTTTTCCCAGATCCGGGCTCCTGTGCTTCTGGAGTGCACGTTCTGGTCCTGCCTACCTAGGATTGTGACATGACCCTCACTCAGTGGGGCCCACCTTGGATTTCCTTGGTGGCCAGTCTGATTCTGCCCCAAAGTTATAATTATATCTGCTATTTATAGCTAAAGTGCCAATTATACACATGAGAGTTGAGAGTGAATACTTGTCAGAACCTGGATGCAGCATGTCCAATTGTTTTGCATTCATATTAGTCCAGCACTCACTCTGAACTCATGAGTACTATTGGAACTTTCTGCGTCACTCATAAATGCATTCATTAACCTTTACAAACAATAACATAATGCTATTCAGCAATATGTCAAGTAAAAGGAATTGATGTTTGCACAAGTGTTTATTTTTTTGTAAAAGGCAGCAGAGTATGTTTTATTCTTGTAAAGTAATGGGAAAAAATGTGGCTACCCACTCACTTCCCCATTCAAACTTGCAGCTAATACACTGCTATCCATGGAAGACTGAGCCCTGTCTGTAACCATCATTCTGCATTTCAGCACTGTGAGGAGGAAGGACAGGAATAGCTGTGCCACAGCTAAGAATAGGCTGGTAGGAAGGCTTGTGACATCAGTAGACAGAAACTGCTTGCACTGCTTGCAAGACCAAAGCCTAACCTGGAATGCAAGGTAACAAAATAAGTTCTTTGTTAAAGGCTGAAGAATCTGAAAGAGAAAATAAAATAGAACTTCCACGCATATGTCAAAACATTGTCATTTTCAGCAGTACCTATTACAGCATGGTGAGGGTTAGCAGCTTTTAAGATTTTCTTGTCAGCGGTAGCATAAAAGTTCAACTGAAGACTCGCCATAAGTCACCAGCCAAACGTTTGAGTCGGAGTCAAATAGCTTTAATGTGAGGATCCACAGCACAGCAATATAGGGGAACAGCAAACCAGAGCTATGCACAAAGTTTAGGGTATATCGGCTACTTTAGTTCAGAGATGTGGATCTTCCACCCTCCACAGTCACCAGCCAACACTAGACCAAATATAAGCCTTTAAATAAGCCTAAACTGCTCCCCTCTGAGGAATGGGTGGGACTTCTTCTCAATCTTCCCACCCCTAACCCTCTGACTACCATCAGATGCCAGGATCTTGCTTCCTATTTCAAGATTGAAAAGATCAAACTTGAAATGGTATCATCTCTCTCGACTAGCAATCAGCTCAATTACTTCCCAGCATCTTCTGACACCCTCTCTTCATTTGATCCCACAAATGAAAAGGAAGTTTCTACTCTCTTCTTATCTTTCTACTCTACCTCCTGTCCTCTTTATCCAATACCCTCATAAATTAGTAGGTTCTTGTCTTGTGTGCTCATTCCACCACTAACTAATATCAGTAATTGTGAGGATACCGGGTTTAACGTAACCTTCTGCGCTGCACAGCTGCCCTACCCGGTACCTACCCAAGGTTCAAAATCACCCAAGCAAATATCCAAAATAAATCAAATAAGTTTATTTAACAAAATGATAGCACCAAACAGCAATAAACATATTTAAATAATAACTTGCAACAAATAACACTACAGTCTGGCACAGACAACACACAGGGTATAATGAAAGCACCTCACCAGTATCCTTGTCACTTTCAGGGACTGCTGGCTAACAAACCAAGCTTCTCCCCCTCTCTCCTTTAAAGCTACCAGCAAAGTTAGTGGGCCTGAGTCACTGTCACTTGCTTTCGGTGGACACACAGTTCCCCAAAACCTGGAGAGGTAGATCAGGGCAACGGCAGTACTCCAGGGGTCCAATTGTCCCTTTCCTGTCAAGGGCAGAGATCTATATCTCAAATCCAGCCTGACTTCAGCAATCACTTGGTAGTAAAAGCAAATTTGCTGTCCTCTGGAGCTTTCTTTTAAGCCCAAAAATGACCTCAGCCGCAATTTCAGGACCTGTCTGATTGGTCCTTTTCTGTGTTTACCTTTTCACAGGTAAACATACAGACAAAGGGATAGCAGATGAGCCACTCCTGATTTAATTAGGGGCAGATATTGTTCTGTGGCTATACAGCAGAGTTTGTTTAAACAGGAGAGATCACAATCCAGACACATTTACATTTAAATATACAATGCAGTCCTCTGTATTTAAACACAGAAACACAGAGCTCTGTCTGTGGGCCTTTTCCCTATGCTAGCATACACAGACCCACAGCTAAACCCCCTGGTGTGATGTACATTCATACAGGACTGGTGGACAATGATCCTTTTGCCTAGACTGAAACAATGGACAAGTCTGCAAGATAACAAAACATGCTGGCAGTCATTTTAACTACTTTCAAAATAGAATATATACAAGCTTAAATATGACTGACAAATATGGGGAACCAAAGGGCTAGAAAAATTATATGCTTTTATAATCCGCAGTTTGTGAGAAACGAGATGCAGACAGGTTGAGGTGATATTAATACCTTGCTTCCCCACAGTTATCTCTCTCTCTCTACTGGTATCTTTCCATCACTAGTCAAACACACAGTGATTACTCCTATTCTGAAAAAACAAAATTCTGACCCAAACACTCTCTCAAATTACCGCCCCATCTCTCAGCTCCCAATCCCCTCCAAACTCCTCTAGAGAATTTCCTACACTTGCCTCACACGTTACCTTTCTGCAAACAACCTATTGGGTTCTCTTCAGTCAGGCTCTCGCTCTCAACACTCCACAGAGACTGCGCTGACCAACGTTGTCAATGATCTGATCACAGCTAAAACTAAAGGTGATTACTCTCTTCTAATTCTCCTGGATCTCTCTGTTGCATTCGACACTGTTGACCAATCTCTCCTCATACAGACGCTACAATGCCTAGGTCTTCAAGACTCTATCCTATCCTGGTTCTCATCCTACCTATCTAATCGCTCTTTCAGTGTAAATTTCTCTGGAACAACCTCCATTCCACTCCTTTATCAGTTTGAGTACCACAAGGCTCAGTCCAGGGTCCTCTGCTGTTCTCCTTTGGATTTAAGTATCATCTCTATGCAGATAATACACACATGTATCTATCCTCTCTTGATCTCTCACCATCTGTGTTGTCTCACGTTACTGACTGTCTTTCTGCCATTTCAACTTAGATGTCCTCTGACCATAAATCCCACCCCGCTATCTCAATGCCTTGACTCGCAATTATCCTTTGTTCCCCACATTAACTCTATATTTACATCATGCTGCATACATCTAAAAAACATTTCCAGAATAGGTACATATCTCATACAAGACACTGCAAAAACTTTAGTTCATACACTAATCATCTCCTGCATTGACTGTTGTAATTCCCTCCTTACTGGTCTTCTCAAAATCAGACTCGAGCCCTTAAAATCCATTTTGCACACAGTGGCTAGATTGATTTTACTTGCAAATTGCTTTATGTCTGTTGAGTCACTCTGTCAGTCTCTACATTGGTTGCCTGTTTTTCAACAAAACCAATATAAAATTCTTCTACTAACATACAAGACCATGAACAAAATTGCACCGACATACATCTCCTCACTTGTCTCAAGATATCTCCAAACTCGACACCTCGGTTCTGCACAAGATCTGCGTCTCAATTCCACTCTCATCACTTCCTCCCATTCTTGGTTACAGGACTTTTTTCGGGTTGCACCCACTTTATGGAATTCACTTCCTCACACCATAAGACTTTCCTCTAGTCTTTAAACCTTCAAGCGTTCTCTGAAAACCCACCTCTTCAGGCAAGCTTATGATATTCCTCAACCACCATCTTAATCTCCCTAGGGTGCCCTATTACCACCCTCTACACAGCTAACACAAAACAACAACCCTCTGACCAATATAGTTGTTTGACTGAGCATACAGCCCACTAAATACTTTGCAACCTTTGCATTCTAGCTGGACAAATATTCAATATGATGTAGCACTTACCCTTGTGTGTCAAACCATTGTCCCATAGATTGTAAGCTTGCGAGCAGGGCCCTCTTCTCTGTCTGTATGTATTACCCAGTATTGTTTTATTACTGTTTGTTCCCAAATGTAAAGCGCTACTGAATCTGCTGGCGCTATATAAATAAATGTTGATGATGATGATGATTACTTCCTCCTTACTTCCAGGTTATATTTTTTCCTCAGTTGTGACAGTTTCTCACCCTGCTACACACACTCTATAAGAAAAAATATTTTTTTCAAAGTAATGGAAGAATAAAGTTTTTCATGGAGATTTCAGCGCTGGACGCATTTTAATTTAATTTTCCTTTGTTAATAAAAAATAATATTATTTTACACATATTACATTTACTGATGGCACATAAGGTCATTAGTTTCTAATTGTGTCACACAAAGTACACAATCCTGGACACGTGAAAACTAGAAGTGTAAGAAGCAGCAACCAAATCATAGACACTGCTGCAGTACTTTACTCATACATTGTGTATGGAAACACTAAAAACATAATTAGCAATAATGCATTAACTGTGAGCCAGCTTCTATGAGCTATCTTCATTAAAAATACAACCTTTACTCTGCTGCATACCCCCTGCTCTGAATCTTCACACAGCCGTATCTTTTGTCTGTCGCTGCAGACCTAGGGGTGTATTTACTAAACTGCGGATTTGAAAAACTGGATATGTTACCTATAGCAACCAATCAGATTCTAGCTGTCATTTTGTAGATAAATGATAACTAGCATCTGATTGGTTGCTATGGGCAACATATCCAGTTTTTCAAACCTGCAGTTTAGTAAATATACCCCCTAGACTGTTCTCAGCATGCACATGGAATTGTGTTTTTTAGGGGGTAATTTTGACGTAATATGTGGCTAACTCTACATCAGGACCTTACTAGTTGCAATGTTAAAGGTTGCTGTGTCACATGTGTCATATGCAGACATTGCAGGCAGCTGTATGGGGCAATGTACCAAGTCATATGTATTTGTATGTGCAGAGGGAGCTCCCTTCAATGCTGTTGTTATGAGGTGTGATGCAGCTGCATGTGTGTTGATAGGTGTTTGGCAGAGTCTGAAGAAGAGCACTGGAGCAGACCTACTGAGAGAATTTCTATGGACACTTGAACATTTTGAAGAGCTCTTCTGCTCAGGTCCCCAGCTTTGGTGCTGACCTCTCTCTTGGAGCACAGTATGCCAGCGGTGTGTTGTTGTCTGATTGTGTAGACTCTTTATATGACCTCACATGCAATATACTGAACAAGTGAAGGTAACTTTAGGACATTGTACTAATAACATGTTTGTCTTGAAGCTCCAATGTGAACTAATTATTCAGTGCTACGTATTAAAACACCACTTATTTATTTCAGCTTTGCAGAAATGACATATTCAGTTTGTAGGTACTTATTAGTTAATCAATCCCCTTTTAATTTATAATAATTTTGCAATGAAAGAAAGAAGACACAATAACAAGCAGCCCAGCACCTAGGGCTGTCCCTGAGTTATCCCTGGAGAAGGTGGAAGCTGCAGCCACATTTCTCTGCGGAACAGGTTGCAGAGGTGCAAGGTTCCAGCAATATATTGTTAGAGTTACACTTTTACATTATCAGAACCATGTACTGTGCCGTGTGATAAACATAAATAAATAAATAAATAAAAAACAAGCAGCGGCAGACAGACCAGGCAAGTTATAGCAGGGCTGCTGTCTCAAAGGGGTGAGCCCACACAAACAGCATGACCTCCTTCCTACAGGCCACCATACCCACACTGAGAAATGCTGGGGGTCTTCCTGACCTCCCTGGCTGAGGGACTAGGGTAATTCACAAGCGCGTGATCTCTAGAGAGGCAACATTGTTACCCTATTGATCCCTCTATAATAGAGTTCTCTAAGACCCTTGCCTAATATGCTACGGCGTTAAAAAATAAACACAATTTTAAATAAACTTTAATTGAATAAATGACTTCATGTAACCCTTGTTTCCCCATGTATTAAATATAGAGTAAAATCTTATTTTCTACTTTTTTGATCCATTTTTAGTCAAAATGGGGAGAAAACCCCAAACCCAGAAAATTCCTTAAAGAAAGTGAAGGAACTGATCAGAGCTGGGATTACCGAAGACTCCTCTTGAGCCCTGGCCAATGGTCAGCTTGGGGGAAAACACTTGTGATTGCCTGACCATGAAGGGGAGCCCTGGGGACCTTCGCATGTTGGCAGTGTGCTGGTGGGTCATTTTTTTACGTAAATTTTTTAGTCTTATGTCTTTATGGGTCAAAAATGAATTCCACACAGAGCACTCAAAGCAAACTTCCACTGGTAAAACATGCAAAATATTGCAACAAAATGCGGATGAAACAGCTATTCAGAGTTCTCACATTAAGGCCTAGTTTTGAGGAAAAGCCACCTACAGCTAGATAGAATAAGTCATTCTGGGTCTGGTAGCAAAAAAAGGTAGAGTTCTGTCAAATCCAGGGTGAGGCTTGTTGTGTCCTTATTTAATTTATTAGAATGTTGAGGGCTGTGAAAGCTCACTGAATTTGGGACTGCGCTGTGTATTTGGAATTTTGTATTAAATTGTATACTGGACATTTAGTGCTGGGAGATATACTAGTCATTGTGGATATAAAATCATCTGGTTGGTTGGCCAAGGATGGCACAGATTTGACATGCTGTCCAGGGCCTTTTAGCTACACAGGTCCTGACAACAAATGCATGTTTTTCCCAGAAAGTTTACATATGCCTCATATACAGCTGTGATTAAAGAGTCTTGTTATTATGGAGAGAAAAAAATCTAAATCCAGGAAAAAATATTGTTTGCAAGATTTACTGCTTCTCCTTATTTAACACCCTCTGACCCGGTGAAGATTATCTCTGGGTAAAAAGTACATCCGCTGTACTCTTATCGCTATTTCCCTAACAGGTTGGCAATAAAAGTGGGTCTGGAGAAGAAGAAATGTTTTATTATGTAAATAAAGCATTTTTTCTTAATTTAACGTTATCGGAAAAAAAAATTCTATATTTTTTTTTTACATTTTTTCCACCTGTTTTTAATTTTTATAGAAAGTGGAACTGGAAGTGGTAAGTTCAGCCTCACCGCTGCCAGCCAGTGTTGTTGAGGAGCTGAGTATCCCTCAGCTGCACCAAAGAAAATTATTTGGTAAAAAGCGATGAGGAAGATTTTCTATTGCTGCGATATGCGGCGATAGAAAATCTTCCATATCGCCATCTAATAATAAATAGACCCATAATTCTGTGTTCTGACAAAGAAGAGATTGGTGATCTGCAAAAAGGTGAAATCAGATAATACCGTATTTTTGTGTAGAGACTCTGCATCACTGTAAATGCCGCAGTCGAGGAAACCCCCCCTCCAAAAAAATCACAACCCGATCAATAGTAACGTAACACCCCTCGGAAACGCTGCACCCCTTTGCTGCATCACCACAAATTAAAATTGACTAATTGAGCAATATTCATATTCATTTTTATTGCACGGTAGCATAGTGGTTAGCACTTCTGCCTTACAGCACTGGGGTTATGAATTCAATTCCCGACCATGGCCTTATCTGTGTGGAGTTTGTATGTTCTCCCCGTGTCTGCGTGGGTTTCCTCCCACACTCCAAAAACATACCAGTAGGTTAATTGGCTGCTATCAAAATTGACCCTAGTCTCTCTCTCTCTCTCTCTCTCTCTCTCTTTGTCTGTGTGTGTGTGTATGTTAGGGAATTTAGACTGTAAGCTCCAATGGGGCAGGGACTGATGTGAATGAGTTCTCTGTACAGTGTTGCAGAATAAATGGTGAGGATGATGATGATAAACATGAAAATACACATTGAATATTTGACGTATTCACTGCAATTTGATGGAAAGAGTGCAGTTGAATAATTCACTGCTATTTGCTGGAATAAGTGCACTTATTGAACTACGGTAAACTTGTACAGTTCAGCAATATTCATTTACGGTAGACTGAACATAACATTGAAACAGAACACTAACCATACCTCTACGGTATATTCTGTAGAATACACTGCTGTTCATAATAATTTTTCCTCTATTAAACAAAGAACTGAGAGAGAAAGAATTAATGTATTCAGTGCTGTTTGCTGGAAAGATTCTCAAGGTACCAAATTACAATTTGCACACTTTACATTTGGAAAAACATATTGCATTTACCGTACTAGTACCAGTAATAAAAACCATCAAAATCAGAATCAATATTGTCCGAGTTAAATAAATTTAACAATTTCTTATCTAAGTTTTCTATGCTGTCTGATTCGTCGTTTTCCACCTGTGATGGTGTTTCAGACTTAATAATTTCTGTCTCTCTGAATCCAGCAATAATTGCATAAGTTTTGACAGACTTCCATGATTCAGAAACCCAACGCTCCACTTCTTCAAACTTGTCTTTCCGCATCATTCCCTCCATTTGTAAATGTATGAGATCAATTTCTCATTCACTCTTCCCATTGATTCCGCACTTGGCTTTTGAATGCTTTGTTAACTTTTTTTGTTAATCTCCCGGGGTATTATTGCTAATAAAGCACAAACATTCTCACACTCATTGTTCACATATGGTAGTAAATGAGAGCACATTGAGGGGTAAAAAAAAGCCACTTTCCTTTTGCGCCAGATTTCATGAAGCCAATGAAGCATAATAATTTCACACATCCACCCTTTATCATTTGCCCGAATTACTATATCTTTTGGGAAGTCACCTTTTGGAAAAGTTTTACGTGTGAATATGAGCATTGGATATAATTTGAGGCTCAAGCAATCACACATATCCTTGTGAAGCATTTGTCATTCCAGATTCCCTCCAAAACTAGTTCATGGGAGCTGCCATCTTGGATATAATCACCTGACCCATTTCAGCAACTTCTGCCAAGCTGACTGCAGTCTCCAATCAGGAAACAACAACAACAACAACAACTATAAAAGGACTTCCTGGAGCCCTTACCTGTTGCTAGTCCAGCGTTGTATTTCAGACACCAACCTGGTTCCCAACAGTTTACAGTCTTGCTATTTATTTTGCTACAGTCTTGCCATTAATCCAGTTCTGACAGTGCAGTTTGTATTCTGGCTCCAGTCCGATTCCAGCACTCTGGTTCCATTCCAGTTACTGCATTCCGGTTACAGCGATTCACTTCCAGCAATCTGGTTACTGCATTTCGGTTACAGCGATCCACTTCCAGCATTTCAGTTAAAGTATTCTGGTTACAGCATTCTGGTTCCAGTCCGGTCCAGCAATCTAGTTCCTATTTGCTCTTCTCTGCTAATGTAATCACCATCAGCACCAGTGCTTTCGCTACATGCAGAGGAACATTATCAGGCCACCCAGCTTTGTCCATGTAGTCACCAGTCCAGCTCCAGAGACACAACCCAATCCGAGTATAGACAGATCCTCAGGCGTGACAGTTTGCTCTGTCCCAATGAATCCCGCTGGTGATCTGCCCCAAGGAGCAGGCTCAAGGCAAAGCCTGGTGAATTGGCTCGTAAACCAGGAAACCACACAGGGACAAATTATGCAGTTCCTTCAAAAATTGTCCTCCCGCCTGGATAACATTCAAATTACTCTCAGTTCAGGTGACTCTTCTGTTTCTGTACAAGCTCCACCTGTTCAAGTTCCTGTCACGGCTTCTCGTCTTCATCTGTCAACTCCTGACAAGTTTGATGGTGATCCAGAACTGTGCAGGGGGTTCCTGAATCAATGTGAAATTCATTTTGAGCTACTGCCCTGCAATTTCCCCACAGAGAAAGCAAAAGTTGTGTACATTATCTCCTTCCTATTGGGACAAGCATTAGCCTGGGCATCTCCATTGTGGGACATAGCAGATCCCCTGCATTCCTCTTATTTTGGATTCACAGCAGCCTTCTGTCGGATCTTTGATGAGCCTGGCAGAACATTATCAACATCGTTAGAAATTCTACGCCTTCGACAAGGCTCTCGTCCTGTGGGCCAATACCTGGTTCATTCCAAATATTAGCTTCTGAGTTGAAGTGGAATGATGAGGCCCTGATTGCAGCCTTCTGGATTGGCTTGTCCGATAAAATTAAGGATGAGCTATCTACTCGTGATCTGTCGTCTACACTTGATGAACTAATTTCCCTGTGTACTAAAGTTGATTTGCACTTTCGGGAACGTGCCCTGGAGAAAGGAAGGGGTGAAAGTTTTAAGTCGCATCACCCACTTTGGTGCCGGCACTCCTCATCACCAAGCGATGAGGCCATACAGGTGAACCGCTCTCGTTTAACAAAAGAGGAGCATCAGAGACTGCCCCAAGCGTCTGGGAAACTCCCGCTCCTAACTGGTGATGGAGGTTAGTAGTCAATTCTTCTCCACAAAAATTCGATTGTGTACAATCATTTTTGAACATGCAGAGCAAACCAAGAACCTGTCAGCTCTTCTTGATTCTGGTGCCGATGGAAACGTCATTACTGCCACAACAGTTCAAGAATTGCGGTTACCCAAAGAGCTGTTACCTCAACCTTTCTATATCATGGCAGTGGATGGAAGTCGCATCTCATATAGTATTCTCACCCACCAGACTCATCCTCTCAAGATTAGAGTGGGGGCTCTGCACTCAGAATTGCTTAAGCTTCTTATCATTCCCAAAGCTTCACTATCCTTAGTTCTAGGTTTACATTGGCTCCGGTTACATAACCCCCAGATTGATAGGATTACGCCTCAGATTACATCCTGGGATGTGTCTTGTAAGGTCTCTTGCCTCCAGCGTGTCATATCACTTTGGACTACAGTCTCCTCTAGTCAAGAGCTTCCACCCTTACCTTACAGGAACTTCTTCGATGTCTTCAGTAAAACTGGTGCTGACTCCATACCACCACATAGAGAGTGGGATTGTCCTATTGATTTGATGCCAGGGAGACACCCCCTGGTCTAAATCAATGTCTGAATTCAGGAAAACCTTGAGAAGGGGTTTATATGTACCTCTTCCTCACCTGCTGGAGCAGGTATTTCTTTTGTGAATAAAAAATTGGCGGCCTCCGCCCCTGCATTGACTATAGAGGCTTGAACGAAATTGCCATCAAAAATCGTTATCCTTTGCCCCTAATCACGGAATTGTTTGATCTTGTCAGAGGAGCCACCATCTTCATCAAATTAGATTTAAGAGGGGCTTACAATTGAATTCAAATTCGTGCAAGGGACGAATGGAAGAGCGCTTTTAACACTCGTGATGGGCACTATGAGTATCTAGTCATGCTATGCGGATTGAGTAATGCCCCATCGGTATTCCAGCATTATGTCAACAAAATTGTCCGTGACCTCCACTACAAAACAGTTGTCATCTATCTGGACGACATCCTTATCTTCTCTAATAATCTGGAATCCCATTGTGCCCATGTCAGGGAGGTTTTTTCACGACTCTATACCAACCAGCTCTTTTGTAAATTGGAGAAATGCACCTTTGAAATCCCATCCATCTCATTCTTTGGTTGCATTATTTCTGGTACTGACTTACAGATGGACCTAGAGAAGCTCAAGGCGATTCTCAAATGGCCTTTTCCAACCACTCTCAAGGCGAACTATTACAGAAAATTCATTAAAAATGTCTCCACTCATGTGGCTCCTATCACTGCCCTTACCAAAAAGGGGTCCAATTCCTCCAATTGGTCTGAAGAAGCTAAAACAGCATTCCATTGCATTAAACAACTCTTCATTTCCGCTCCAGTTCTTTTCCAGCCTCATTTATCCCAACCTTTTATCCTGGAAGTGGATGTCTCTGCAGTAGGTTTAAGTGCTGTTATATCTCAACATTTTGATATCTTCATCTCTGTGGCTATTTTCCTCCCATATTTCTGCTGGCAGAGAAAAACTACTCTATAGGAGATCAAGAATTCTTAGCCATTAATTTGGCTTTGGAAGAATGGAGACATTTGTTGGAAGGTGACAAATATCCCATCTCTGTCGTCACAGATCATAAAAACCTTCTGTACCTAAGGTCAGCCTAGTATCTCAATCCAAGACAAGCTAGATGGGCCTTGCTCTTTTCCAGGTTTGACTTCAAAGTATCCTACCAGCCTGGATCTCAGAATTGTAAGGGTGCTCTTTCTCATTCCATGGTGCAAGATGAGGATCTTTGCCTCACCCAAAAAAAGTCCCATCATCAGTCCTGTGTCCTTTTCTACCACCAATATTGTTCCTACCCTACCTCTGGGAAAAAAAAATTGTAGCTCCAGCACTTTGCAAGAAATTGCTTCAATGGGCTAATGCCTCCCGATTTTCCGGACATTCTAGAGTTAAGAACACTTTTAAATTTCTACAAAGATCCTATTGGTGGCCTACTTTTAAGCAGGACATCCATCTGGTATGCAGTTGACAGGTTCTCCAAGATGGCCCATTTTGTCCCTCTCACTGGACCATTCTCCGCTCCAAAGCTGGCTCAATTGTTTATTCAGGAGACTTCAGGCTTCATGGCCTGCCTTCAGAAATAATCTCCAATCGTGTGGTCCAGCTCGTGGCCAAGTTCTGGTGGTCTTTGTGTTTAGCTCTTCAAGTGAAGCTCAAGTTTTCTTCTGCCAATCACCCCCAAGCAAATGGCCAAACTGAAAGGTTGAATCAGGATTTAGAAACTTTTCTTTGCATATTTACCTCATCTTCAGAAGACAACTGGAAAGAGCTCTTACCCTGCGCAGAGTTCTCCCACAATAATCAGTATCACTCCTCCTCTGGGTCTACACCCTTTTTTTTACAGTTATCCCAGAATACCTGAGTTTCAGACTCTTCCTTCTGCCATTGTACCTGCTGCTGCTGATAACACCTTACATCAGTTCTCTAAAATATGGAAGGAAGTTTGTTCTCCCTATTAAAGGCTTCCTCCAGTTACAAAATATTTGCTGATCACAAACGTCGAGCAATACCCAGTCTCAAACCAAAGTATTGAGTTTGGCTCTCCACTCTCAACCTGAGGCTTAAGGTAACTTCCATGAAATTTGCCCCTTGCTACATTGGTCCATTTTCTATAGAGCAAGTCATCAACGCAGTAGCTTACAAGCTCAAACTTTCTCCATATCTACGAATCCCAAATTTGTTCCACATATCCTTGTTGAAACCTTTGGTCCTGAATAGGTATCATTCTGCACTCCATAAGACTCCTAAAAATCCAAACTCAACGAGGAGTCGAGTATGAATTGGAAAGGATACTCGATTCACAGATTCGTCATGGTCATCTTCAGTTCCTTAGTGATTGAAGGGGATACGGCCAGTGTCGGACTGGGGCATGAAGGGCCCACCGGGGGAATTCAGTGATAGGGGCCCACTATATTGGGGTGTGGCCAACTTTAGGAGTGGGTGTGGCCAGTAAAGGGGGTGTGGTCAGGCCATGGAGGACAACTTATAGCACTATTTTAAATGTGCACCTTTTGCATTAGACCCTGCCCATTCTACTGGTAGGGAACTACATGGGACCCATTAATAAAACACTTGTGGTTTGGTAGAAACTCCAGTACCAGCTCCTGTCGTCTCCTAATGCACCAAGACAGTTACTTATGATAAGTGCATCATTTGGTTACCTCCAACCCTCGCCTCATATGTTGTTATTGCCCATCATGTATTGAGCTTATTAAAAGCCATTACAAGGGCTACACAAACCAAATAATAACATCATCAATTAGAAGACATAAACTGCACAATTAATTTTTTAGTACAATGGTTACCAACCTGTTGTTGCTGTGACATGTCCTGGAATAAAAGTCAATTCATAAAAAACAAGTGATTGTAATTCTCAACAAATCTCAGTGAAATCCATCTAATTTCATTTTAAATACGGTTGATATATGCCTATAATACTTTCACTATATCACCCCTAAATTCTAAACATGACAACCATCAAAAAGAATGCACAATAGGCAAAAGGAAAAATATATAAATATAATTATGTTCTCCTATGTATGTGCCTTTCTACACTAACATACAATATAGACCAACATATTATACAACCCTGAATGATTATATTTTCAACTGGATGCAATTGGAATACTAGACTACATGAAAAGCTCCCTTCATTTGCCAGATCTTGTATACACAGTCTGATTATTAAAATGACTCTTTGTTATAATTATTTTTTAAGGACTCTTACAGAATATGCCACTCGTCAAAGACCATACACACAGCATCAGTGCTACTACGGTTGCGTACTTCACCAATGAATGCTTGTTGAGAAGGGAAATTTTAAAAAACAAAAAAATGAACAGAATACAGCCCATCCAAAGCCTGTCACATTTATTCCATATATGCTGGTATGCTGCCAGTGTTGTATGAAAGAGAATATAAATATCAAAGGACGGGCGCAAATGGGGGAAGGGTAAAGAAACACAAGGATTGGGTCAATGAATAAGTCAAGGGGAAAAAGGTCCCAAAGTCATTAAAGGATGTTGGTCTTCTAGTTCCACCTATACCGATGTCCCAGATGGTAAACTTACATCAATGTGACCTTTTCTATTCCATACAGTATTTGAATAATGTGTCCTCTTGCTTCAAAAAAGCACCACCACGATGTACTTTTACTCCCCTCTAAACCTGTTTCTTCTCCTCACCAGAGTGCACATATTGGAGACCAGGGAGAGAACAGAGAAAGATCTCATGGTGTTTTACGTTCTCTATTTATTAAGTTAAAACATGGGGTTAAAAACACTCACATTTTGTATGTTAAAAAGGTATCTTTCAGTCCATATGTTTCCTCGATCAAACGGCAGTATCCAGCTTCTGTATCCCAGCCACGATCAAACTGGCTGGGCTTCAGATAACCCGGGGAAACTCTGCAGCGTCAGAGGGGGCGTGGTCTATTGCGTCCAGTGTTGTATGAACCTATGATGACCAAACTGACCTTGGATCAGTATGTTGATATCAGGACGTCCTCCTCCCCTGCTCAAACTGCTGAAAAACACACTACCGCGCCTGGGCTCTCTGCATCTGCGCGGTAGTGTGGTTACAGGAGATGTGACCGCCGCCGCCATATAAACAAAGTTCAACATCAAGCTCCGCCCTAACAACAGAGGGGGCGGAGCTTCAACCCCGCTGGGCCTACCGGTGGATTGACCGGCTGTCCGGCGGGCCAGTCCGAGGCTGGATACGGCCCAGAACAAGGAGCCTGGATTAAAGCCACTAATGTTTATGCTCCACGCTTAGTCCGTATCTTCCATGCAAAATTCCCTTTGAAGCCATAGAGGTGTCCAGGGTCCACCCTCAAAAGGGGGGGTACTGTCACACACCAGGGTCTCAGGTTCTGTCACTTACCTCTTCGCTGCCTTTCCAAGTTGTCCCTGCGATCCTCAGGCTCTGCTGGTTTCAGATAGAGAAAAAAGTGTTTGAGATTAGCACTCCCTATTGTATAAAAGGCCTAATGCTGCTCTAGGGACTAGTAAAAGGTTAAAGGGGAGTTCCAGCCCTTCCAATGTGATGAAAACAAAAGAGATTTCATCCAGTTCCTGTTGGCTCTCGTCTGCTAGCAGGGCCTGATTAAGGGCTCTGGCTGCCCTAGGCTAATACACCCATAGCTAAAAATCATTAAAGGAAAATTCAGAAGTATTTTTCAGCAAACAAATTTAGACATATTATTTTACCTGTTCTTGCTGTTTTTCTTGCTTGCTCTTGTAGCTTTGTTAGCTCTCTTCTTGAGGTCCTGTTTTAAAAATATGCAAATATTACAAACCCTCAATGATTAGGCTCTTTAGAGAGCATCCTCATGAACGCCACACAATACAGAGATCATATCCCCACACAAGCGGAAAATTCATGATCCCCCCAGCCATTTCATCACACTGCAACGGCCAATTCATTACTCCCCTGCACACTGTCCTCCTCAGAACACATTCTGTCCCCCTTTCTGCACACACTCTGTCCCCCTCAGAAAACACACTCTGTCCCCCTTTCTGTACTTTGTCCCCCCAGAACACACCTTGTCCCCCCAGAACACACTCCCCCCTTTAAAACATACACTCTGTTCCCCTGCATAAACACACACACACACTATATCCCCCTACATAAAGACACACACACTCTGTCCCCCTACATAAACACACACACACTCTGGTGCCCTGCATAAACACGTACACACACTCTGTCCACCTGCATAAACACGCACACACACTCTGTCCACCTGCATAAACACACACACACACTGTCCCCCCTGCATAAACACGCACACACAGTCTGTCCACCTGCATAAACACGCACACACAGTCTGTCCACCTGCATAAACACGCACACACACACACACACACACACACTGTCCCACTGCATAGACACACACACATACTGTCCCCCTGCATAAACAAACACACACTGTCCCCCTGCATAAACAGACACACACTCTGTCCCCCTGCATAAACACACACACACACACACACACACACACACACACTGTCTCCCTGCATAAACAGACACACACTCTGTCCCCCTGCATAAACACACACACACACACACACACACACACTGTCCCACTGCATAGACACACACACATACTGTCCTCCTGCATAAACAAACACACACTGTCCCCCTGCATAAACAGACACACACTGTCCCCCTGCATAACACAAATCTACTTACCTGTCTTCTTCTCTTCCGCCGGCAACCAGCTCCTCTCACTGCAACTCCTCACTGAAATAGTCGGGAAGTGATGATGACATCACACCCAACAGGCAGGGAGGAAAGAAGGAGGAGGGAGGAGAGGGGAGGAGGGAGAGACAGTGAGGAGGGGGAGGTGCACTCTGTGTGCAGGAAAATCAATAGTAAAAAAAAAAAGGTAAAAAAAAAAATATTACATGCTGCCGGCGTTGCGCCCCCCCAGGTCCCATCGCCCCAGGCTGCAGCCTCATCAGCCTATTGGTTGATCAGGCCCTCTCTGCTAGTGTAATCCCCATCGGCACCAGTCCTTTCACGACATGCAGAGGAACATTATCGGGCCACCCAGCTTTGTCCACATAGTCACCAGTCCAGCTCCAGAGACACAACCCAATCCGGGTACAGACAGATCCTCAGGCGTGACATTGCTTCCATTAACAAATCCGCAACTGCCACCATAAGCAAAGCAGTGATTATCTTCAGATGCGTGCTGGTCGGTAACAGTAGCATGTGCGCTTGGTCTATGCCAGCATACGTCACAGACACTTACATCCCACTTACGCCGATGTTTTCCATGTTTTTAACCATTTATTTTATGTGCAACAAACATAGTTGCATCAATTAAACTGCAAAAACCTCTCTAATACAGCAGAAACAACTCCCTGTCTATATTTGCACATGCAAAGAAAAAAAGTATCTGTCAGTGGACCATTCACCAGCAGCCGATCACAAGAGGTTTGCTAATGCTGGGGAGTGTGATCCTTATCATCCACTATTTGCACCTGCCCCTGACTACCTGTTCCACCTATTTAAGAACAAGTGTGTGTACATGTCAGATTCACACAAACCTGCATGAATGCATACGCCCATTTATTTTGCCATGTGCAGAGCTATTTCACGCATGATATTCTGCTCAACATGGCTAACTCTGCACCAGCCCCTGTGTCACTTTTGTGTGTTTAATGGCTTTTATTACATTGGTCAAAGTATATCTGACATGTGCAAAGTAGGGATGAGCGCACTCGGATTTATGAAATCCGAGCCCACCCGAACGTTGCGGATCCGAGTCGGATCCGATCACAGATCCGGGTATTGGCGCCAAATTCAAATGTGAAACTGAGGCTCTGACTCATAATCCCGTTGTCGGATCTCGCGATACTCGGATCCTATAAATTCCCCGCTAGTCGCCGCCATCTTCACTCGGGCATTGATCAGGGTAGAGGGAGGGTGTGTTAGGTGGTCCTCTGTCCTGGTAGATCTCGTGCTGTGCTGTTTAGTTCTGTGCTGTGCTGTTTAGTTCTGTGCTGTGCTGTGCTGTGCTGTGCTGTGCTGTGCTGTGCTGTGTTCTGCAGTATCAGTCCAGTGGTGCTGTGTGCTGTGCTCTGTCCTTCTGAGGTCAGTGGTGCTGCTGGGTCCTGTGCTGTGTCCTGTTCAGTCCAGTGGTGCTGTGTCCTGTGCTCTGTGCTTCTAAGGGCATAGTTAATTCCCCAATATTCCCCTGTGTTTAAAAAAATAAAAAAAAGTTTTTTAAAAAAATACCAAAAACTACTTTAATTTTTTTTAATTACCACAAAATTTGCACAACCAATCCTGCAGTATAAGCCCATTGGTACTGCAATATTACCAAGTTCACACATTCAGCAGTAAAAGTCCAGTGGTACTGCAATATTACAAAGTTTACACATTCTGCAGTATCAGTCCAGTGGTGCTGTGTCCTGTGCTCTGTCCTGCTGAGTTCCGTAGTGCTGCTGGGTCCTGTGCCGTGTCCTGTTCAGTCCAGTGGTGCTGTGTCCTGTGCTCTGTGCTTCTAAGGGCATAGTTATTTCCCCATTATTCCCAAGTTTTTAAAAAATAAAAAAAAAGTAAAAAAAAATAAAAAATTAAAAAAAAAAAATATATAATAATTATAACCAAATTTGCAAAACCAATCCAGCAGTATAAGTCCATTGGTACTGCAATATTACAAAGTTCACACATTCTGCAGTATCAGTCCAGTGGTGCTGTGTCCTGTGCTCTGTCCTGCTGAGTTCCGTAGTGCTGCTGGGTCCTGTGCCGTGTCCTGTTCAGTCCAGTGGTGCTGTGTCCTGTGCTCTGTGCTTCTAAGGGCATAGTTATTTCCCCATTATTCCCAAGTTTGTAAAAAATAAAAAAAAGTAAAAAAAAATAAAAATTTTTTAAAAAAAATAAAATATAATAATTATAACCAAATTTGCAAAACCAATACAGCAGTATAAGTCCATTGGTACTGCAATATTACCAAGTTCACACATTCTGCAGTATCTTGTGCTACATATAATGGAGACCAAAAATTTGGAGGATAAAGTAGGGAAAGATCAAGACCCACTTCCTCCTAATGCTGAAGCTGCTGCCACTAGTCATGACATAGACGATGAAATGCCATCAACGTCGTCTTCCAAGCCCGATGCCCAATCTCGTAGTACCGGGCATGTAAAAAATCCAAAAAGCCCAAGTTAAGAAAAAGTAGCAAAAAGAGAAACTTAAAATCATCTGAGGAGAAACGTAAAGTTGCCAATATGCCATTTACGACACGGAGTGGCAAGGAACGGCTTAGGCCCTGGCCCGTGTTCATGACTAGTGGTTCAGCTTCACCCACAGATCTTAGCCCTCCTCCTCCCCCCCCCTACAAAAAATTGAAGAGAGTTATGCTGTCAGCAGCAAAACAGCAAACAACTCTGCCTTCTAAAGAGAAATTATCACAAATCCACAAGGCGAGTCCAAGGATGTTGGTGGTTGTCAAGCCTGACCTTCCCATCACTGTACAGGAAGAGGTGGCTCGGGAGGAGGCTATTGATGATGTAGCTGGCGCTGTGGAGGAACTTGATGATGAGGATGGTGATGTGGTTATTGTAAATGAGGCACCAGGGGGGGAAACAGCTGATGTCCATGGGATGAAAAAGCCCATCGTCATGCCTGGTCAGAAGACCAAAAAATGCACCTCTTCGGTGTGGAGTTATTTTTATCCAAATCCAGACAACCAATGTATGGCCATATGTAGTTTATGTAAAGCTCAAATAAGCAGGGGTAAGGATCTTGCCCACCTAGGAACATCCTCCCTTATACGTCACCTGAATAACCTTCATAGTTCAGTGGTTAGTTCAGGAACTGGGGCTAGGACCCTCATCGGTACAGGAACACCTAAATCCCGTGGTCCAGTTGGATACACACCAGCAACACCCTCCTCGTCAACTTCCTCCACAATCTCCATCAGATTCAGTCCTGCAGCCCAAGTCAGCAGCCAGACTGAGTCCTCCTCAATACGGGATTCATCCGAGGAATCCTGCAGCGGTACGCCTACTACTGCCACTGCTGCTGTTGCTGCTGTTAGTCGGTCATCTTCCCAGAGGGGAAGTCGTAAGACCGCTAAGTCTTTCACAAAACAATTGACCGTCCAACAGTCGTTTGCCATGACCACAAAATACGATAGTAGTCACCCTATTGCAAAGCGTATAACTGCGGCTGTAACTGCAATGTTGGTGTTAGACGTGCGCCCGGTGTCCGCCATCAGTGGAGTGGGATTTAGAGGGTTGATGGAGGTATTGTGTCCCCGGTACCAAATCCCGTCGAGATTCCACTTCACTAGGCAGGCGATACCAAAAATGTACAGAGAAGTACGATCAAGTGTCCTCAGTGCTCTTAAAAATGCGGTTGTACCCACTGTCCACTTAACCACGGACATGTGGACAAGTGGTTCTGGGCAAACGAAGGACTATATGACTGTGACAGCCCACTGGGTAGATGCATCCCCTTCCGCAGCAACAGCAACAGCTGCATCAGTAGCAGCATCTACAAAATGGCTGCTCATGCAAAGGCAGGCAACATTGTGTATTACAGGCTTTAATAAGAGGCACAACGCTGACAACATATTAGAGAAAATGAGGGAAATTATCTCCCAGTGGCTTACCCCACTTAGACTCTCATGGGGATTTGTGGTGTCAGACAATGCCAGTAACATTGTGCGGGCATTAAATATGGGCAATTTCCAGCACGTCCCATGTTTTGCCCACACCATTAATTTGGTGGTGCAGCATTACCTCAAGAGTGACAGGGGTGTGCAGGAGATGCTGGCGGTGGCGCGCAAAATTGCTGGACACTTTCGGCATTCAGCCAGTGCCTACCGCAGACTAGAGGCACATCAAAAAAGCATGAACCTGCCCTGCCATCACCTCAAACAAGAGGTTGTGACGCGCTGGAACTCCACCCTCTATATGCTGCAGAGGATGGAGGAGCAGCAAAAGGCCATTCAGGCCTACACAGCCACCTACGACATAGGCAAAGGAGTGGGGATGCGCCTCAGTCAAGCGCAGTGGAGACTGATTTCCGTGTTGTGCAAGGTTCTGCAGCCATTTGAACTTGCCACACGAGAAGTCAGTTCCGACACTGCCAGCTTGAGTCAGGTCATTCCCCTGATCAGGCTGTTGCAGAAGCAGCTGGAGAAAGGCAGGAAAAAAAGGCAGTTTGGAAGCCCCTGTACAAACTGGCTCTATTTTACCTGAGTTGTCCCCCCTCCAGTGTGTACTCGGAAAGAGTTTTTAGTGCAGCGGGGAACCTGGTCAGTGAGCGGCGAAGGAGGTTGCTTCCTCATAACGTTGAAAAAATGATGTTTATAAAAATGAATAATCAATTCCTCAATGAAGTACAGCACTGCCCTCCAGATACTGCAGAGGGACCTGTGGTTGTGGAGTCCAGCGGGGACGAATTGATAATGTGTGATGAGGAGGAAGTACACACTGTAGGGGGAGAGGAATCAGAGGTTGAGGATGAGGACGACATCTTGCCTCAGTAGAGCCTGTTTAGTCTGTACAGGGAGAGATGAATAGCTTTTTTGGTGTGGGGGCCCAAACAAACCAATCATTTCAGCCAAAGTTGTTTGGTAGGCCCTGTCGCTGAAATGATTGGTTTGTTAAAGTGTGCATGTCCTATTTCAACAACATAAGGGTGGGTGTGAGGGCCCAAGGACAATTCCATCTTGGACTTTTTTTTTTTGCATTATATGACCAATCAACAGTCGTTTGCCATGTTCAAAAAGTAAAACCAAATTTAAAAAAATTCAAGAAATTAAACCAAAAGTAAAATGCCGTGTCATAATTTAAAACAAGAGGTATTGACGTGCTCTAAAACTACTGTATTGTTGTTTATATTTTATAAACACTACACTTGAAAGCTTGAGTCTTTCAATAAAAAAGTAACTGTCCATTGCACGAATATTTGCAACAGGGACAATTTTAGGGTTAAAGTCAACTAATAACACTTCGACGCTGTCTGTCTTTATAAACACTACACTTGGAAGTTGGAGGAGGTATTGTGGCCCCGGCACCAAATTTACTACCGGGGCCACTCCACTGTGCAGTCCATATTTAGGTGTATCAGATATTAAACAACGGTGACAGTTGATGCCCAATTTTTTAATTATATTGTGGCCTCGGTACCAAATTGTGTACCGGGGCCACCACACTACGCAGTCCAGATACTTGTTTGGTGGAATTCAGACCAGTTGAGGGTTTTATTATTATATTGTGGGGACCACTCTATCTATACCACACTACAACTCTATACCACTCTATTTAATACTTTAATTCTATTTAATACTTTAATTCTATTTCATACTTTAATTCTATTTAATACTTTAATTCTATTTCATACTTTAATTCTATTACTAATTACCATAAAGAGGAACTGCCGCTTCTATTTAATACTTTAATTCTATTAGTAGTTACCATAAAGAGGAACAAAATAAACCAATTTTACCAAAAGTATAATATGACTTAGACTTACAAACACTACACTTGAAAGATGGTGCCTTTAAATGAAAAAGTCAGTCTTCATTGCACGACTATGTGCAACAGGGACAGTTTTTTGGTTTACAAAGTCAACCAATAACACTTCGACCCTGTCTGTCTTTAACATACTTGATGGGATCTCAATGACGAATTGTCTGTACCATGTTTGGAGGAGGTATTGTGGCCCCGGTATCAAATTGGGTACCGGGGCCACCCCACTACGCAGTCCAGATACTTGTTTGGTGGAATTCTGACACGTGGAGGGTTTTTTAATTATATTGTGGCCTCGGTACCAAATTGTGTACCGGGGCCACCACACTACGCAGTCAAGATAGATAGATGCGTATCATAGATAAAGTACATTCAGTGGTGTGGGGCAAATTGAAAAATATTCAAAATGCACTGACATTATCAAAAACAAGAGGTTGTCACACGCTAAAACTCCAACATGTATATGATGGAGAGGATGGAGGAGCAGCCGTATGTGTAGTGTAATGCAGACCTGTTAAAGGTTTTTTATATATTTTATTGTGGTGCCCAGTGCCCACTCCTCTAGGCAGTCCAGGTACATTTATTGGTGCGATTCATAAAAGTTCAGGGTTTTTAATATATTGTGGTGACCCACTCCTCTACGCAGTCCAGGTACATTTATTGGTGCGATTCATAAAAGTTCAGGGTTTTTAATATATTGTGGTGACCCACTCCTCTACGCAGTCCAGGTACATTTATTGGTGCGAATCAAACAAGTTGATGGTTTTCTTATTATATATATATTGTGGTGACCCACTCCTCTACGCAGTCCAGGTACATTTATTGGTGAGATTCATAAAAGTTCAGGGTTTTTAATATATTGTGGTGACCCACTCCTCTACGCAGTCCAGGTACATTTATTGGTGCGAATCAAACAAGTTGATGGTTTTCTTATTATATATATTGTGGTGACCCACTCCTCTACGCAGTCCAGGTACATTTATTGGTGCGATTCATAAAAGTTCAGGGTTTTTAATATATTGTGGTGACCCACTCCTCTACGCAGTCCAGGTACATTTATTGGTGAGATTCATAAAAGTTCAGGGTTTTTAATATATTGTGGTGACCCACTCCTCTACGCAGTCCAGGTACATTTATTGGTGCGATTCATAAAAGTTCAGGGTTTTTAATATATTGTGGTGACCCACTCCTCTACGCAGTCCAGGTACATTTATTGGTGCGAATCAAACAAGTTGATGGTTTTCTTATTATATATATTGTGGTGACCCACTCCTCTACGCAGTCCAGGTACATTTATTGGTGAGATTCATAAAAGTTCAGGGTTTTTAATATATTGTGGTGACCCACTCCTCTACGCAGTCCAGGTACATTTATTGGTGCGAATCAAACAAGTTGATGGTTTTCTTATTATATATATTGTGGTGACCCACTCCTCTACGCAGTCCAGGTACATTTATTGGTGCGATTCATAAAAGTTCAGGGTTTTTAATATATTGTGGTGACCCACTCCTCTACGCAGTCCAGGTACATTTATTGGTGCGATTCATAAAAGTTCAGGGTTTTTAATATATTGTGGTGACCCACTCCTCTACGCAGTCCAGGTACATTTATTGGTGCGAATCAAACAAGTTGATGGTTTTCTTATTATATATATTGTGGTGACCCACTCCTCTACGCAGTCCAGGTACATTTATTGGTGCGATTCATAAAAGTTCAGGGTTTTTAATATATTGTGGTGACCCACTCCTCTACGCAGTCCAGGTACATTTATTGGTGCGATTCATAAAAGTTCAGGGTTTTTAATATATTGTGGTGACCCACTCCTCTACGCAGTCCAGGTACATTTATTGGTGCGATTCATAAAAGTTCAGGGTTTTTAATATATTGTGGTGACCCACTCCTCTACGCAGTCCAGGTACATTTATTGGTGCGAATCAAACAAGTTGATGGTTTTCTTATTATATATATTGTGGTGACCCACTCCTCTACGCAGTCCAGGTACATTTATTGGTGCGATTCATAAAAGTTCAGGGTTTTTAATATATTGTGGTGAGCCACTCCTCTACGCAGTCCAGGTACATTTATTGGTGCGATTCATAAAAGTTCAGGGTTTTTAATATATATTGTGGTGACCCACTCCTCTAGGCAGTCCAGGTACATTTATTGGTGCGAATCATAAAAGTTCAGGGTTTTTAATATATATTGTGGTGACCCACTCCTCTACGCAGTCCAGGTACATTTATTGGTGCGATTCATAAAAGTTCAGGGTTTTTAATATATATTGTGGTGACCCACTCCTCTACGCAGTCCAGGTACATTTATTGGTGCGAATCATAAAAGTTCAGGGTTTTTAATATATATTGTGGTGACCCACTCCTCTACGCAGTCCAGGTACATTTATTGGTGCGAATCATAAAAGTTCAGGGTTTTTAATATATATTGTGGTGACCCACTCCTCTACGCAGTCCAGAAAGATACCTTGTTGCAACGTTTTGGACTAATAACTATATTGTGAGGTGTTCAGAATACACTGTAAATTAGTGGAAATGCTTGTTATTGAATGTTATTGAGGTTAATAATAGCCTAGGAGTGAAAATAAGCCCAAAAACTTGATTTTTAAACTTTTTATGTTTTTTTCAAAACCTTAAATCCGAACCGAGACCTTTCGTCAAGTGTTTTGCGAGACAAATCCGAACCCCAAAAAAAACGAAAATCCGGATCCAAAACACAAAACACGAGACCTCAAAAGTCGCCGGTGCACATCCCTAGTGCAAAGTGACTCCCATTAAAAGTATAGAAGCCAGAAAAACCGAGCCATTAGCAGTGAGTAAAAGATTGTTTAAAAGATTGTGTAATGTCGATGCTGAATACCCCGACAAGACTTACCCTGACGTCTTCACACAGAAGGGCTCCTTCCCAACGAGGCTGCAGGACGACTGATGTGCCCACCGACTGCAAGCAATCGCGATGAATGAAGAAGCCGGCGACGTCACTGGGAACCTCTGCGCTGTTATCGGTGCTGTTATGGGGGTAATGTAAGTATGTGGCCATGGACAATGTACAAAGCTTTTTTAAAGTACATTGTCCATGGCTGCATACTTGCATTACCCCCTTAACAGCACCAATAACAGTGTCGCGTTTCCCACTGACATCATCAAGTCGCTTCTTCATTCATCGCGATTGCTTGCAGTCGGTGGCCACATCAGTCATCCTGCAGCCTCGTCGAGAAGGAGCCCTTCGGTGTGAAGATGTCGGGGGTAAGTCTTGTCGGAATAATCAGCATCATTATTCCGTACCCCACCCCTTTGACCGAACAGCGCAAACGTTTACACCCTCACAGCTGCAGCCATCTTGGTCCACCTGTCCACAAAATTAGGTGTAATTGTGCAAAAACAGACATGATGCCAGAAAACTGCATTTGTGCCAGTGGAATACAGGTTTGCACTTTCGTAAATTATTCTTATAGACCGATGTATAATTGCTTTACCACAGGAAACATATATATCTAAAACATGGTATTTAAATCTACTAATTTTTCTCAGTCAAAATGGGGTCTACACTAATATGAAACATTACAACCCTTATGTTTATCATTACTTAAGTCTCTGCAGACCCTGGAAAACATTTAAATGAGGCTCCACATTAATCTCTCCTCCGCCTCCGCATCAGTAAACAAGGACAGTTAGTCAAAGCACATTCCTTTTATTGTAATTAACCTTGGACTGTAATGCTTGTTTAGTGTGCTGTTACGTCACAGAAGATTGGGGCAGAAGTCGTTTTTGTTTCATCACATATTTTTCCTAAAGCACTATTAATTGCAATGACTCTTCTTTTATATATGTTTACCACAAATACCATTACAATGCCTATTGTTTTCATCCTACACCAAGCAAAGCCACCTTTGACAAAAAGATTTTAAACTATACGCATTCATAAACAAGCTGTATATGATTTCAAAAAAACATATGGGTAAAAAGTTATGCATCGTTTTATTTATTTTTTGCAAGTAGAGAAAACCCCAACAAATAGGTTTGTATCGAATTTTATGAAGTTTATCATGCTAATTTGTATTGCGCTATTTATTATTAAAGACAAATTGCCATTAAGATGCAATTATTTAATTTTGTATAAAACCAAATTATTGGTCTATTGGAAATTTTAATGAAACTGAAACATTATTTGTTTGAAAATCAACTCAGGTTTTGAAGGGCTTGTCTTGCTATTTAATAACGAGCCCCCATAACCGAGAGAGTCCTTTAAGTATCTCTGCTTGAAAAAGCATTCAAATTGAGGATATATTTAACAAAAATGTCAATTAGCATTTATTATATTTATTGTGATGTGATGTTACCTCCGTTACTTGTCTATGGCTAGTCTGATTTTATAACCTGTAGGTGGCACTGTTGGTACTACTGTCTATGAAGAAGATTAGCCTGAGGGGGGCATTTTAACAGAGTATAACTTACATGACACAGTCCATCTATCTATGCAGAGCCTGATTATCCGCTAGGCTGACTAGGCTGCAGCCTAGGGCACAAGGCTTTTTGGGGTGCAAATTTGTGACAGGGAGAGGTGTGAACTTAAATTCATTTTAAAATATTAGAGAATAGTTGGTCTCCAAAGTAAAAATTAAAACATTAAGGAAAAATGTAATAAGTGTTTAATCTTAACGTATTCCTATGGTATGAAGACAATGAGTCATCCTTGGGTGGGCACTTGTGGATAAGCAAGTAGGAGAGACAAGGATGGTAACAGGTGCAGACATGACAGCCCCTCCCCTTTCATATCTCTCTCATTAGCATTCATTCATGCCCCCGCATGAAGTAGGATTGAAATTAAAGACAAGTTCTTAATGGTATTTCCCAACAATATATGTGTCTCTATTTTTATATATATTATTTGTCTGTAAATAGCTTCTGAGCAAATACTGAACTCAATAATTTGTATTCAATATTATTAGCACCAACTATTTGTTGGAATCCTATATACTCTTATATAATATAAGGAACTTATATGATTGAGTTTTACCCTCATATTAAATAATAAAGCCACTGAAGGCTTCCTAATTTATTTTAACATATGACACACACTCACTTCATACATTTTTATCTTTATTTCGCTTTGTTTGACTTTTTAATAATTAACAATAAAATTAGATTTTTATATTAGTACTTATTATCTTCTTGGGGACTAGAGTGCCTTTTTTGTTCTTCTCTTCTTTTCATTGTATTATGGTTAGTAACATATAGGAAGGCATCCCACCTGTATATCAAGATTTTTATTATCCTACTAATAACAGGTGGAAGTCCCATCTCTCTGTGCGACCACGCTTTTCTGTTGTTGTCATTGTGCTAATGTCATTTTTGTTTACTGTTATATTGAGCAAGGGACCTACAGTAAGTAAAATGAATGGAAAAGTATTTCTACCACTAGCATTTGAATTATGTCCTTTACATGCATTTGCAACGCATTTAAATGCATGTGACAGTAAGGGATAAATGTATCAAGCTGCGAGATTCCAGTAGGTTTTAAAAGTGCAGATGTCGCCTATAACAACCAATCAGATTCTAGCTATCATTTTGTAGCATGTACTAAATAAATGATAACTAAAATCTGATAACGAAGGCGGTGCGACTGCCCAAGGCTTTATGCAGAATCACCAGCCCCCCAGGTAAACATTAATGTGGTGCATGCCGCAGGGATGTAGTTGCCCAGTGACAGAGAGCTGGAACAGATGGAGATACAAGGGGCTTGGAGAGAAGGGGGATTTCCTTTGGCATACATAAATATATGCTACATAAATACTATAAAAGATAAGTAATATAAAAAATACATTGCTATATATTCATTAACAATAATAATCTCTATAAATGTGGGGAAAGTTGTAAGCCATAATTTGATATTGGTGCTAAAGGGGGAAATAGGCCTTTGTATGAAATGGGGATGTTAAGAATTTAATGTCGGGGCTGGTGAAGGGTGAAATCAGTATGTTTTTTAAATGTATTTATTATATGGAAATGCTGTTAATTTAATGTTGGGGTTGGTGGCTGTGGAATATATGTCTGTTTATGAAATGGGAATGCTGCTACTTTAATGTTGGGGCTGGTTGGGGCTGAGGAAGCTTATTTATTTAACACTATTAATTCAATGTCAGACTGGTTAGGGAAAGGAGGTCTAATTAATAGGTGCTATAAACATGAGTACTATTAATTTAATGTAATGCTGTTGCTATTTATTAAACGTGAATGTTATTAGTTAATTTCTGGGGCTGATTTGGGTGAAAGGAGACCTGTTTATTAAACAAATAAAGCTACTGAATAAATGTCTGGTTGGTTGGCGAGAATTGCGGCCTAGATTTTTCATTTACCGCTCAGCTTTCCAGTAGGTGAAACTCTACTTTTTTCAAAACAGAGACCTACTCCTGCCGGTGTTCTGTATTGCCCAGGGCACTAAAATGTCTGTGCATGAGGCAGTCTACAGCAACATTAAGGAACTAGGTAGAGCAAAAGCAAGAATTTACTTGAAGTTCTAGTATTTTATTTCCTAAAATAGAAGAATTTAGAAGTCTCTCCCTCTATCTATCTATCTTTAAATATATATATATTTTTTATTTTTTTTTATAAAAATGTATGTATAACTATATGTAAAGAGGTTGTACAAGAAAATAACTAGCTGACATGATGGTATTTCTTCTAAAACATATTCCAAATATGTTATTCCAAAGAAAATATTAAATAACAGTTCACAATGAATGAGGCCTTCATTAAAGCAAAAAAGGAAGTCCAGGACAGCCAATGTTTAAATACTTTAAACTTTAATATGATAAGCTATTACAATCTGTTGGGTTGCAATTGGGTCTGATTTTGAAATAAATGTATAAATGTATCTTTAATTTGAGTTGCATGTTTCATAACATGCAAAAATGCTTGCGCCGCCATCATCAACTGGGAAACTTCCACCGGGGCCTATGGGAAGCGGAAGAATACGGGATATTGGGTGTCTGCTATACTATTGTTTAGTATAACAAATATAATAGATGCATGTTTTTGCTAATGTATGAAGTTAGCTGTGCATGACTGCTTTGTTCTTTTGCAGATCCAAGAAAAAGGGCCAAAAGAACCACAGTTTCCTGGTACATATCTTGACTGCTAATTTTATAAAAATGAATTGACCAGCATTTTACTGACGTATTAAATATTAATATACTGTAATTTGTTCCAAAGGTAAAGTTAGTAGCAACACTTAGAAGCAAAAGAAACCAGGAATTTTAAGGATTTTTATTCTCAAAAGCACATGTTGGTGTTTCTGGTTGTAATTTACCAACAGTAGTAAGATGTTTACTCACCTCTTTGTCTTTGTTAATAATTGATGAAAATTTGATTGAAGTTTTGCTGTTGTGTTGACTGCTTGCAAATGACCTGATAACTGGCAATTTTGAAATAAACATGTCTCATTGTCTTTTCTTTTGGAGATGGTCTACACCTTGGTGCTCTCCAAGAAGAATAAGTAGCATAAAGAGAAAAGAGTTCTTATACAACCACACCTTATACAATACCACTCAGTGATACATTTATTATACAGCTTTGTGATGTCAGAGCTGGCTGGTAACATAAAACTTGGAACAATAACATCACAGGGGGTTGAGATTTGCTCTTAATAAATATTTGCATAGGGTGATTAGCCTGCTGTGTTACCATTATTATCGGAATTATGGTACACAACAAGTAAATGGTTTACTACTGACTGAATCCTCATTGATTTTTCCTTCTAAATGTAATTTCCTTATAGGTCCCCACAAGAGCATAAACACACATTTACATAAACAACATTAGGATAAAAGATGTACATTAAAGGGTATCGCCACAGAGATTTGTTTTTGTTTTTAATGTAGTTAAAGAAGGTTTTGTACTCACCCTCCTCACCAGTCCTATTCAGCAGCATTTCTGCTTCATCCTAATCAGCTTCCTCGGTCATGGGGCAAATATTGGGCATGATCTGAAGTCACTGCAAGGCAGAATGTTAGGCTCTCCTTGCTCAGATAGGGGTTGGGGTGTACCAGAACTCGGTCCGCAACCCTAAATCCAAAACATGGGATTCCACAGTTGGAACTACACTCTTCATGTGAAATGCTACATCGCATTTTTTGACATATGCATAGCATACGTATAATAATAAACAAAAGTATAAAAAACGGCACATGTGCAAAACAACCGTAGTATACATGAATACTACCCTAGAATAATATATAACCTAAAATGTATACTACTTGTACAGAAAATAAACAAGGTTTAATAACTACGGGCTTGATTCATTAAGGATCTTAAATGATCTTAAATGAAGAGGTATCTTATGTCAGTCTCCTGTACAAAACCATGTTACAATGCAAGGGGTGTTTTCTGTTTTGCACATAAGTTAAATACTGACTGTTTTTTTTCATGTACCACACAAATACTTGATAGCTTATTTATACACTGAAATTTAAAGTTGATATTTGTGTGCTGCATGAAAAAAAACCAGTCAGTATTTAACTTATGTGCAAAACAGAAAACTAGTTTGCACCCCTTGCATTATAACATGGTTTTGTCCAGGAGACTGACATAAGATACCTCTTCATTTAAGATCCTTAATGAATCAGACCCTACATGTCTGCAGGTTATAAATGATTTAGAATAATATGGTTGGGGAAAATAGGGATCCAGACATTCTCTTTGCATTCTCTTTGGAATGTTCTCATGTCTTTAACTTTTTTTTTATTTTATTTTTTACTCTCCTTTGTGTATAGGAAAAAATGCAGAGGCTAATTAGATTTCTATTTTCAGTATGATTAGGCACCACTTGGACATACTTAATTTTCTATTAGCATCTAACATAATAATTTCTCTCATGCAGTCATTAAACTTAGAAAAGAGACTTTTAGGATAGTATTTGGTATTGATATTCAGGCACAGAGAATTAATTTACAATGGAGTAAAGAGCAGAGAATGTAGTAAATAGACACTTAAACCTTTAAGCCCATAGAAACATACCTTCTCTTTTCATATAAAGCATTATCTTGCAGATGTCTGTTTGAATTCTATTCTGTATGGGACTTTCCGGTCATTCTGACCAGCTGCTTTGGTGTATCCATATACAAATGTCTATTCTTGAATCGTAGACAGGTTGTTCTCCAAAATAGACTAATAAAAGTCATCAATATGGGTGATCATTTCCCTGTAACCATTTACTGTTTTGTTTTAATTTTGTCTAATTTGAAAACAGTGGCACATTTTTGGCCTTGAGTCTATTGCAGATGCTTACTCTTAGGGGTATATTTACTAAACTACGCGTTTGTAAAAGTGGAGATGCTGCCTATAGCAGCCAATCAGATTATAGCTGTCATTTTGTAGAATGTACTAAATAAATGATAACTAGAATCTGATTGGTTGCTATAGGCAACATTTCCACTTTTTCAAACCCGCAGTTTAGTAAATATACGCTTTGGATATGGTCCTACCAATATTAAGTAGTACCCCATGTATTACTTCAATGGGGGTCACGTTCTGAGACTCCACTATTACCTGTACCAAGTAGCCTATATATACTGTACAATCTCATTGATCTGCAAAATTGGTGAAGTTTTCAACAAATCAGACAAAGAGGGTTCTTTAATAATATTGCTCAAAGCTTAAACATTGCTCTAAAATCATGCAAAACCAGTCACACATTTGCTCTGATTGTATTATATGTGCTAGGCAGAAAAAAGTTAATGTTTGATGAATTGCTTTTGTTTTAGTTCATATTTGCACACTTGAGCAATGATAGTAAATATCATTTAAAGATCTGTGGGACATCTTAATCTTTGTTTCATGTTTGTTTTACCTAAGGCCAGTTACATTTGGTCTGAAGCCAATGACATGAGAGCATTGATTTATATCAATAAACCACTGCTTATTAATACCAAATCCATAATCCATTGGCAAGGTAGATTAGCTATACATTATTCATAAGGACCCTAAGGTTTTCCAATACTGCAACCTCTCTGCTAGGAATTGGGAAGCTTTGTTAGTCAATGACTGGCACTAGCAATGCAATAAGACACCATTGGTAGAGTGTAATCAAGGGTATAATATCTATTATATTAAAAGCTCCTTTATATCCAAAAAGGGCAATTTTTGGAGGATTTGCTTTGCTTTTATGGAATATATTTAGACTATGCATATCATGATGGCTATAATAGATTACTTTGTATTGAACCCTTGTAATGCCCATCTCTGGGAAGCTACGTGGTCATATCTATAACAGAAGAAAGCAGTGGAATGTGCAATATGCTCAGTCTCAGGATCTCAGTTTAGTGATGCAGTACTCTGCGTAAAGTGACATTGTCATCATTACCACATGTTATGTCAGGTATATAAGGTACAGGAAGACATTAAGGTGGAATTGAAGCTAAAAAAATATTTTTAGCTAAAGGACAACTTCACTTTATAAATATATATATTTTAATGGATTACTCAGTCCCTGTTTCTGAATACTGAGAATTACTCACCTGAGACTCCCTTCTTATTCTGAGCGTAATCACCAAGTATTAGGAATTTGCTTCCGTACACAGACAAAAGTTCAATTGATTGTCCCATCAACTATTTGTGGTGGGATTTATACATTGTATTGATGGTGACAAGCTGAGATGCTGCCTGGCATTATGCTCCTGGTTAGCAGGCTATGAGCACCAGGGGCTAGATTTACTAAACTGCGGGTTTGAAAAAGTGGAGATGTTGCCTATAGCAGCCAATCAGATTCTAGCTGTCATTTATTTAGTACATTCTACAAAATGACAGCTAGAATCTGACTGGTTGCTATAGGCAACATCTCCACTTTTTCAAACCCGCAGTTTAGTAAATATACCCCCAGATCTTTCTTTCAGAGCCTCCTCCAGAGGCCCAATTTCAGAAGCATCTTACCTAGCAAAGAGGAAGGGTTTTGAAGATGTTCAGATATGAAGGAGGGAGCAATTAAACTACAAAAATATTTTGTACAATATGGAGTTCTCCTTTAAGGCCTCCTTCCTGTGGGACACAAGTATAACGTCAACTCCCTTACAAATATTTGCAGAATGCGATGTTTCCCCAAATCACCTACATTAAAAGGAGAAACAATTTTATTTTATTTAGTGCTCTGGATGTATGTGAATATTTGATACTTGCATACGTAAATGGAAACATTCTATATTTATTAGTTACTGAGACCACTTGTAACATGAAGTGTAAAATAGGAAAGATTTACGGTTATATTTTAGCACAACTATCACTAACACACACTGTAGACTGTGATAAGGATGCTGTGACATTTTGCTTGTGCTTCAACATGGAGGTAGAGCTGCAGTTTGACATTTTACAACAACGCTCAGAGGTACACGAAACAGAGACTGGCATCCTGAAGCAAGAAGTTCTTGTAGTTGATGCCCACTATGAGATGATGGTCAGCCAACTCACTCGCCGGATGACAAAGTCACAGATTTTTGTCCGGGAGCAACAAATGGCAGCACTCATTTATGTTCAGCAGCCTATAATTGCTGCACCCTTGAGTTTTGATGGTAACCCAGAAGTGTGCAGGGAATTCTTGAACCAGGTTCACCTGTAGTTCTAACTACAAGACAGCATTGTTCCACACAGGGTGGATCAAAGTGAAACATGTCATCTCTCTGCTGACTGGCCAGGCTCCATGAGAACAACAATCCATTGAAGGGTAACAGCAAGGTGCTTTTGGCCATGTTGAATCTGATCTTTATGATCCAGATCACATCACCAATGCCTCCGCAAGACCAGTCCAGATCAAACAATGTGGTTGCTCAGTCACCCAGTATGCCATTGAATTCCGGAATGTAGTAACAGAGACCGAATAGAAAGATGAGTCACTTCTTACCTCTTTTCAGAGAGGATTGGTGGACTCTAATAAAGACAAGCTCACTTGATGTGACAATCCCATCTCCCTGGTGAGATTTAACACCATTTGCATTTGGTTCAATACCCTTTTCCGGAGCATCAGCTTCAGGAGAAAGAGAAAACTACTCACCATCTCCCTTTAGCTCACCAGCCATCAATGTAGTGTGCTCACTACTTAGAACCTGCATCAGTTCACAGTGAGGAGTTCCTGGATGTTGTATGCCCTAACACCATTCTTTGTGGAATGTTTTTCATGGCATGCTGAGATCTCTGGCCTCTTATATTTGGTGCATTGTAAGCAGGACACTAGTACAGAGGACCTGAGATTAGCTTTTTTCTAGGTAGACACTTTGGGCTAGATTTACTAAGCTGCGGGTTTGAAAAAGTGGAGATGTTGCCTATAGCAACCAATCAGATTCTAGTTTTCATTTTGTAAAATGCACTAAATAAATGAAAGCTAGAATCTGGTTGGTTGATATTGGCAACATCTCCACTTTTTCAAACCCGCAGCTTAGTAAATATACCCCTTTGTATGTGTCATGAGGTTGATTCTATACAGTGTTATTTGATAGAGTGGTATGCAGATATTTTTTGTCAAGAAGTAAGACACTTATATGTTTTGCAGTAGGCATTTGATGTCATGCAAATGTTGTTTTAATTTACATCAACTAAATTGTGCAAAATAGTATCTGGAATCCATACACAATTATACAATACCCTTTATACATAATCAATTAATTCTGCTTGGGGTGTGATTGGATTATGAGTAGAAATACTTTAGGGGAATTTTGCCAGTAAAACTTGTGTAATTTTGTGCCAAATTGTGTTTTTTAAATCTCATTTCATTTTCAAGCAATAACACACAGATAATACCAGTACAAAGGTGGTCAGTTTAACAATATGGCAAGATGATATATAAATGATACAAGTGAACTGAAAGTGGTTATTTAGTAGTTGGAGCTGACTATGTTCTGAGGTAACCTGGTAAAGGAAAGGGAGGAAGAAACAGTTGAGTAGGATGAGTGGGAGGAGTGGAACATGAGGTTGGTGGCCTCTGGTGACCCGATGATATTCCAAAGTGACACTATGTGCTGACCTGTTTAAGTTTGAATCCTATGGTAAATAAGAACTGACGAGAGTACATTTTAAAATCAAGTTAAAAAATCATATAAGAAAATCTGAAAGTCATTGAGATTAGTTTCTTTAGGAGGTAGATCTATTGCACAAGTACCATAAACACCACGTTGTAGTAAGTTTGTGAGATCCGTTGTTTGAGTATGCCATGATCTTTTCCATTGTCACTAAAGGACAGTTCTTACTATATAATAAATGTAGTAAAAGGGCATTGGGAAGTTTCCAGTGGCTGGACAGAAGACATCAGAATTAAGGCAGCCAGTTTTGTCATCATTTTTGCCTAACCTATTTATTGGTAAGCCCAAGAAGAAAGACCAAGGATTTTTGAAAGTTAGATACACGGTGACAATATGTAGATACTCTGGAGCAGTCCACCATTTATAGTGAAATGAACCTACCTCTCCACACACTCCCCAACATTTAGAGCATGAGGAGCAGTATAACTCCTTGTTAGGGTCCTTACTAATTCAGTACTGAAAGCCCCAGCTGGTGTCTCATATGCCATCAAAGCCATTTTCCGTGCTTACTGGGACTGCTGATTGAAGTCCCATTATTTTGCCAAAATTGTGCAATCACTTTTTTTATGTATATGTCAATGTTCTGATTGTGCCGGACTATAAACAGTGAGTCACAGGCTCAGTTAAAAACCACACACTCGTTTCCCTTTCATCTGTATAGATCTACATTAGGAATGACTTAAGGACCTGCTGCTAGTAAATAGTTGACAGAACCCGAGGATTGTTTTAGGCCTTTGTAATCATCTTCCAGAAAACCACACATTGCCAGTTTCTGTGAACCAACTTCTGTGAACCTGTGCTCCTGAGTATTTGATTATAAGCTGTGTTTTGACCTTTGGCTTTGTATGACTACCTTTCAGGCTTTTAACTAGAGATGTTCACTGACCCCCATGTTCTGGATTTGGTTTTGGTTTTGAATCTGAATTAACTTCGTATTTGGTTTTGGTTTTGGCAAAACCACCCTTGCGTGTTTTGGTTTTGGGTTTGGATCCCTATTTTTTCTAAAATCCCTATTTTGTTTGCTAAATTCACATAATTTTGCTTTTTTTCCCCCCTACATTATCATTAACCTCAATAACACTAATTTCAAGTAATTTGCAGTCAATTTTGTCCACCTTACAGGTCACAATATTATTGTCATACACTTTCAAACAAAGACTGCAGCGACCTGGCTGGATGCTAAGCGACAGAGCAATGACACAAACACACGGCAGTTCATAGCACATCTAGGAAACATTGCCACACAGCAGTGGCAAAAAAGAAAAGTGGAATTGTCCTTGGGCCCTCCCACCCAACCTTATGTATGATATTGAAAAGGACATAAGGGCTTAAGGCACCTGTGGAGACAGTTCTTGTCAATGATAAGAAGAAGGCCATTGTCATGCCTGGGCATAAGACCAAAAAATCCTCCTCTTATATGTGTGGAATTATTTTTACACAAATTCTGACAACAGTTGTCTTGCCATTTGTAGCATTGTAAAGAAACAGTCAGTAGAGGTAGGGACCTTCACCATCTAGGAACCTCATCCATGTTACATCATTTGAAGCAAGTTCATGGAAAGCTTTAGTGAAAATCAGAAACTTATGCTTAAAAATAGCAACAAGCAGTCCAGCATCAGCTACCTCCCTCCTCTCACCTAGATCCCAGCACCTGCAATCTACACCTCCAAAGCCTTCATCATCAATATCCTCACAAGTGATCGGAGTTAGACCTGCATCCAAGTTTCTAAGGCGAGATGACTCCTCCCCTATCCAGGACTCCTCAGAAGAATCCATGAGCTTTAGGCCCACTGCTGCTGCTGCTTCTGCTGCTGGGGGTGGATCTTCAACCCAGAAGCAGACCAAGAAGAAGACTACTAGTAGTTTACAACAACTGACTGTTTAACAATCCTTTGCAAGACGAAGCAAGTATGAAAGCTGTCACCCAGTCGCAAAGCGGATCACAGGCGCCGTGGTGACTATGCTAGTATTAGAACTGCGTCCAATATCCACTATTAATGCAGCTGGTTTTAGAGAACTGGGCAAACTAAAGATTATATGACTGTGACAGCCCACTGGGTTGGTGAGTCACCTTCACCAGCAGGGACAACAGCATGTACCCAAGAATGTCACATTTTTCAGAGGCAGGCTACTCTGTATCATCTGCTTCACTAAGAGGCATATTATTATTATTATTATTATTATCATCGTAGATTTGTAAGGCACCACAGTGCTCCACAGCGCCGTACAGTAGGGAAGAAAAGGACATACATAAAACAGGACTGGCTTAGGTGATCATATCCTCATATCTGAAAACCTCTTCCCCTTTTAGTGGTTGGGTGTCGTAGCTTTGGGAAAATCATCCTTTGAGTTTAATTTTTCCTCAAACAACCTGTGAAACTGGACTAGCGTGAACTTAGACATGTGAATAGGTAGGCTTTGGAATAGATAGAGACGCTTTTCCATCAGATTGATTTTGATCACCACTATCCTTCCCAACCATCATATCATCAGTTTTTGTCACCTGAATAGGTCCAGAGGTTAGTATTCTTTATAGAGGGTGTTGCAATTGTGTGTATAAACGGCCCAGAGGTATTTTATCTTATTGGGTTTCCTAGCAACATTTTGTAAAATTTTAATAGGTCAGTAAGGGAGGGAGACTCATGGAGGCAGCAACGGACTGGCCCACCGGGGTACCTGATTGTCTCGCCCTCTACTGTAGGGGATGTGGCAAAGCCTGTTCTGTACAAATTCCACCAAGTGACAAACAATGCAGAGAACCAAGCTGCCCTGCTCTCTGCACTGCTAGGCATCGTGGCCATCAGTAACATTGTGACACTGTATGCGCTGAAGACTGGCAACTGGGAGGAGGAGCTGCTGCCGCTGGGATGTGATGGAGAAGCACAGAGCCAGGAGCCCTTGAGTGGTAATATACCAGACAGCAGGTTAGTGATGCTTTACATTGCATCTCTTATAGAAACCAGGAAGTATGATGTACTAATACTATACACTATTATTAGGGGGGGTACTAATACTACACACTGGGGAGTATGTATGAATGCTACACACTATTACTGGAGTGGGAGAATTTACTAATACTATACACTATTTTTTGGGGGATGTACTAATACAACACACTATTATTGAAGGGGTGTTGTAAAAATACTAAACACTATTATTGGGGGTGGGGGGTATGTGCTAACACTACACATTATTACTGACAGGGATGTGCAAATACTACACACTATTATTGGGAGGATGTACTAATACCATACATTGTTATTGGGGGATGGATGTACTAATACTACACACTTTGAATCAGGGGTGATGTACTAATACTACACACTAAAATTGGGGGCGATGCAGAGTTGGACTGGCCAACTTTTCTACCCTAGTGGGACAGGACCTTGCACTGTCTGCTCCCTGCACCATTATGCAGCACGGGCATGACCTAATGACCTAATGACGTTGCGATGCTGTCAATGCAGAGGAGCCTGGGCAAGGCCACCAAAGAAGAAGCTGAGACGAAAGCAGAATAAGAAGAAAAGCTGACAGGATCCCTAAGGTTAGTAAACTAATTTTGGGTGTTGGGTGGAACCGGGGGTGGGGGGAGGGTTTGGTACTCTGAAAGTGCCAAATGTTATGGTAGTTCTGCAAAAATCACTGCTGTCTCTTCTCAAATCTTCCTCCTTTTCTCTATACCATACCTAGAGGAGAACTAGACAACCGCTGTCCTAATGCCCTGATATTGTTAGTAACAACTCATGGTATGTTTCACCCGCTATTCAGGCACTGCAAGGATTATTTTACTGCTTGGACAAGGGAACGCTTATCAGTCAGAATCCATGTAAGTATTTTTGGAGTGTGGGAGGAAACCAGAGTACCTGGAGGAAACCCACGCAAACACAAGGAGAACATACAAACTCCACACAGATAAGGCCATGGTCAGGAATCGAACTCATGACCCCAGTGCTGTGAGGCCGAAGTGCTAACCACTAGGCCACTGTGCTGGTCCTCCAAACATGTGCATTATACTACTTTGCTAATTAGAAATTAAAAGTGGTAGCACGAAAACAAAACCCTGGAGTACCATAGTTGTGGTGGTGGTGGACAGAACCGAAGGTGGGGGTATACATACAGTTGGATTCAACATAATTGGCAGTCAAGGATTTTAAGCACATTGGGCGTGAGTCATTAACGATAGCAAGGCAAAAAAAAAAGGGGTAAATTTGTTCCTGGACAAACCATGTTACAATGCAAGGGGTGCAAATTAGTTTATTATTTTGCACATAAAGATAATACTGGCTTTTTTGTCATGTAGCACACAAATATTTGATAGCTTTATTTTCACACTGAAATGTAAAGTTGATCTGGAACATGCCTTACCCCAACTATAAATCTGCCGTCATATTTTAAATTTACTTCCCCCTCCAATACAACATGGTTTTGCCAAGGTGCAAAGTTACTCCTTTTTTTGCTTTGTTCCCCTGGACAGGACAGCTAAGGATACAACAAAAGCAATTTTAAAAAGCAATAGTAGGAAAAACTATAGAAATTGAAAGATTGCTGTGACACAATTAATGGCATCCTTTTGAGCAATTCAAATAAATTTGAAAAAAGAGCTAAATTAGACTCAAATTAGATAAATTAGAAATTATAGTCACCTGTGATAAATTGTCAGTGCTCCCATGACTTGAACTAATCAATGGATGATAGCTTTAATATTTAAAAAGGAAACTTTTTATTCCGTTACTTTGTCACAATGGTGTAGACAAGAGAGCTGTCTGAGAGCATCAGAAGTGCTATTATCACCAAAAACAAGACCTCTAAAGGGTATAAGGGCATCTCCAAAGACCTTGGCATCCCAGTTTCATCAGTGCGTAATGTTCTTAAGAAGTTTGCTAATAATGGAACCGTGAAGAACTTCCCTGGACATGGGGGAAAGAGGAAAATCAAGGAAAGAAGTCTTTGAAGGTTGGTACAGACTGTGGAAAAAACACCACGAAAAACATCCAAAGAGCTCAAGGCTAAACTGGAACAATCTCGAATGATGGTTTCAACCCATACCATATGTGGCACACTAAACCAAGAAAAGTTTTATGGGTAAGGGCCAAAGAGGACCCCACTGCTGAAAAAAAACATAAAAAGGAATGAATGATCTTTGCCAAAACTTTTCTAGATAAACCACAATCCTTGTGGGTAATTGTTCTGTGTGACAGACAAAACCAAAATAGAGCTCTTTGGCAATGCAGACCAGCACTTTGGCTCTTTGGCAATGCAGACCAGCGCTTTCATTATAGGCGAAAAAATGTAGCTATTAAGGAAAAGAACACCCTACTTATGGTTAAGCATGGTGGAGGATCCATAATGTTGTGGGACTGCTTCTGCCTCTGATACTGGAGACCTTGACCATATTGAAGGACTCATAAAAACAGAGAATTACCAAGGCATTTTGGAGCAAACTATGTTTGAGTTGATGAACATAAATACTCCAGCACAATAAAGACCCAATACACACATCCAAAAGCATAAAAGAATGGAAAGAAAAGGAAAAAAATTGACTGTTTTAAACTGGCAAGGAATGAGTCCTGGGGGTAAATGTATGAAGCTCGGCGTCTTCAGCACTTAAATTTAAAGCGGCGCTGCCTTGTAAAAGGAAGTTTCCCTTTACAAGGCAGCGCCGCTTTAAATTTAAGCGCTGAAGACACCGAACTCGCGGGTGTTGAAGAACCCGGAGCTTCATACATTTACCCCCTGATCTCAATCCAATTGAAAATCTTTGGAGAGTTGAAATCTGCCATTGGGAAAATGGATACTGCAAACATTCCAGAGCTCCAAGAAATTGCAATGGATGAGTGGCAGAACCTACCACCAGACAGGTGCAAGAAGCTTATAGATGGCTACAAGATACGTCTGTTGCCAAAGGGTGTGCAACCAAATATTAAGGAAAGGTGTCTTTAATACTGTCCAGGGTATATATTATATTTCATATTTGGCATTATTACATAGTTTGCAATGGAATGTTTTTGGGGTCATAACTTTGGACACACAATTAAAATATTCTGATGATACGAAGGTGGTACATTTCCATTTATTTCTGAAAATATTGTACAGGTTATACAAATAATTCAAGGGTGATAATAATGTTGACCGGAACTGTATTAATAGATTGTTTAAGTCAGCAATGAGATTCAAAGCCCACTGCTATTTTACTGAGAGACCAAAACTTTACCAAGCATCATAAGAAAATTAGAATCAATATTAATCCTAAACTAAGTCCTTGCAAATTCAAAGCCACCTTACATGATCTGATACTGCTACCTCTGGGTGCTCACAGATTGCTAATTAGCAGTTATCATCATTATTACTGTTAATATAGTGCCATTACATTACGAAGCACTGCAGAGAGAACTTAATCACTCACGTCAATCCCAGCCCCATTGGAACTTACAGTCTAAATTCAGTAATACACAACCATAGACAAACTAACTTTGTCACATGCACAAACTAGGGTCCATTTTACTCAGCGGGCAATTAACATGTCATTATGTTTTTGGACTGTGGGAGGAAACCCTCGCAAACACTTGGAGAACATAAAAACTCAGCACAGATAGGGCCCTAGTTGGAGTCTAACTGACGACCCCAACTCTTTGAGATAGCAATGCTAACAACTGTTCCTCATATTCATGGTAAAATTCTGTTGCGACTTATCTTCACTATAGCAAGCAGTGCCCCATTATTTATGATGAAATTAAACACAGTTGTGTCCTAACACTTCATTGCAGAGAACCAGGGTGGGCCAGGGATAGTGTGAAAAGTGTGAATATGATGCCTGCACCAGGTAAATAATAATATTACATGTTATAATGAGATTAGATTGGATTAATCATGCCTTTGCAAGCAGTGGACATAAATTGTATTCATATCCATATATTTATTGCTAGCTTTCACCTCTTTGCTGCAGTGTCAGACACAGGAGGACTATTTATAAAATGTGATTACAAATAGCAGGACGGACTGTTTGGTGGAAGTGGCCTATTTATTAAAAGTGGGTTGTACTGGTTTAATGTTGGAGCAGTGATTCTTCTTTTCATCCACCTTCTAGTGGCTGGCCATGCCTCTTTGGCGGCTTGCCATGTCCCTTTAGGGGAGCATGCACTATGTTGTTGGCCCCTAACAATGCTTTCTCCCGCTAGGCCCTTCATGCCCCAATCTGACACCGAGTGGAGGGTGAGAACCTGCATTTAGTTATGGTCTATCTTGTAGCCAGAGAATGATCTGAGCCAAGATGATTTGATGTAAGTTTGTTAGCAAAAAGAATATGTTTATATAGGTTGTTTGTTTGCCTTTGAATAAACTGATTGTGAAAATGAAAGTTTGAACATGATGGACATATACTACTTTTTACAACCTAAACAACTAACTTTGTGCAAACTGAATTTTTTTTACATTTTCACTAATTAGAACTTTATCGAGAATTGGAATAAAGGGTTTCATTCTTTCTCACCATCTGTGATGGGCTTACCCAATAGCTAAATTATTTTATTCTACTACTGATATGGTAATTTCCAGATGGAATACATGCAAATACTTAGCAAGCAAGTAGTTTTTCAACAATAATTGGTTGTCCTAACTACTGAGTTTAGTTTGAACTTTAAATGATTTGGTATACAGCTTAGCAGCATGAGTTATATGGCAGTCCAAAGGGAATGTCAACCAGTGGAATTGTTTAATTGTTACTGTGTCTTTATCTTCTTACAATAAACCCGGATGAGCAACAATTACATTTAATTGCACAGTATAAAATAAGCTTTGCAGACAACACCCCAGTACCATTTGTAAGTATGTGTGTACTGCTATCATTCATTAACAAAGCTATGATGCTTTATGGTGGTTCCCAAACTTTTGCAGTTTGCGGAACCCTTAGAGCAGGGGTGTCCAACCTTTTAGCTTCCCTGGGCCACATTGGAAGACGACGAGTTGGTTTGGGCCGCACATAAAATACACTAACACTAATGATAGCTGATCATCCGGAAAAACATAGAAAACATAGTTAACATATTAAACTTACTTGGAAATGAAGTTAGTAAGAGTTAGGAAACCTGTTGCAGAATCATGATTAAAGCAGTAGTCCCAATACCAGCTGCAACTTAACTTACCTGCATCTGCCCCTTAGTGGGGTTCGGGTAATTAAATGCCGAACTTTTTTTTCCTCTCTTTCTGCACCCATGAATCATTTTTTTTATTGACCAGTTTGAAATGGTCACCGATATAGGTAGCATCAGGAGGACTAATAGAAATCTACAGAGATTTAAAGATAGGGTGGCGGGAAAAATGGCTCATGGAGCAGCCTCCGATGAGGGTAACAGTGGGTGATAATTTCACCCTACTCAGCACTGCACATTTAAAATGGTTTAAAATATTAAAAATACAATCATCTCTTAATATTTATATTAGATACATACAGAGAACACAGCTAGTTCATAATTGCATGGTGCAGAAAGTCCAAATTCAGAGTAACAACAATAAGATACTGGATAATCTTTCACTGCTGCTGATAGTTCGCGCGGGTGACTCATCTGTGCTGCGCTACGAAATGGATGTCGGGTGTGATGACGTCACCCCCGACATTCACTGCGAGCACCACACGGAGGAGGAGGCCAGGGAGGGAGCCGGAGCGCCAGCTGACGTGACCGCAAGGTAAGTATTTTCTTTTCTTTTTTTTTGCAGGATATTTTTTTTCTTTAACAGCGCTGCCCCCTTGCTACAACCACTGGGCCACATTTGCAGACAGGCTGGGCCGCATGCGGGTTGGACAACCCTGCCTTAGAGTCTCCATCATTTTTTCAAGGCACCCCTCCAAAATCATTACGAGCAGTCCCTTTTTATAAGTAGTTGGGGCAAAAAAACAAATAAGTATTTAGGTCAGGACAGAAATACTTTTTTAGTTGTATGCAAAAATAATACACATAAATCCAAGAAAAAAAATATTTTTATATATTTTTTTCAATTATATTTCTGTCAAAGACTAATTTACAGCTAACTTACACTGTGCCCTCATCATCTCCACACATTCTGTGCCCTCCTTCATCTCCGCACACTCTGTGCCTTCCTTCATCTCCACACACTCTGTGCCCCCTGCATCCACACACTCTGTGCCCCCTGCATCCACACACTCTGTGCCCCCTTCATAAACACACTCTGTGCCCCCTTCAATTCAATAATTTACAGCTAACTCACACTGTGCCCTCATCATCTCCACACATTCTGTGCCCTCCTTCATCTCCGCACACTCTGTGCCACCTGCATCCACACACTCTGTGCCCCCTGCATCCACACACTCTGTGCCCCCTTCATAAACACACTCTGTGCCCCCTTCATCCACACACTCTGTGGCCCCTGCATCCATACACTCTGTGGCCCCTGCATCCACACACTCTGTGGCCCCTGCATCCACACACTCTGTGGCCCCTGCATCCACACACTCTGTGGCCCCTGCATCCACTCACTCTGCTCTCTCTGCATCCACTCACTATGTCCCCTCTGCATCCTCCCTCTGCCCCTTCTGCATCCTCGCTCTTCCCCCTCTGCATCCTCGCTCTTCCCCCTCTGCATCCTCGCTCAGCCCCCTCTTTCATTCTTTTGCCCCTCCATTGCTGTTTCTTATCACCATTCACCTCCGTTTCTTTACTTGACCTTCTTTCTTCTATTTCTTCTGTCTTTTCTTCTATCTTACCAATTCGGCGGTGCCTGGGAGCCAGCATCCTCTCTCTTGCCGCTTGTCACTGAATGTCGGGCTTGATGACGTCATGCCCGACATTCAGTGAGAAGTGAGGAGAGAGGAAGGTTGCATGGTGGAGGCCTACAGTCATGTACAGAATTTTTTTTGGAATGACACAAATATTATTTGTCACAAAGTCTGATGCCTCAGTTTTTATGATGGCAATCTGCATATACTCCACAATGTCATGAAGAGTGATCAGATGAAATGCAATTAATTTCAAAGTTCCTCTTTGCCATGACAAGGAACGTTATCCCAAAAAACAACATTTCCACTGCATTTCAGCCCTGCCACAAAAGGACCAGCTGATATCAGGTCAGTGATTCTCTCGTGAACACAAGTGAGAGTGTTGACGAGGACAAGGCTGGAGATCACTCTGTCATGCTGATTGAGTTAGAATAACAGACTAGAAGCTTTAAAAGGAGGGTGGTGCTTGAAATCATTGTTCTTCCTCTGTTGACCATGTTTACATGCAAGGAAACAAGTGCAGTCATCATTGCTTTGCACAAAAAGGGCTTCATAGGCAAGGATATTGCTGCTAATAAGATTGTACCTAAATCAACCATTTATCGGATCATCAAGAACTTCAAGGAGAGAGGTTCAATAGTTGTGAAGAAGGCTTCAGGGCAACCAAGAACATCCAGGACAGTCTCCTAAAGTTGATTCAGCTGTGGGATCGGGGCACCACCAGTGCAGAGCTTGTTCAGGAATGGCGGCAAGGAGGTGTGAGTGCATCTGCACACACAATGAGGCAAAGTCTTTTGGAGGATGGCCTGGTGTCAAGAAGGCCAGTAAAGAAGCCACTTCACTCCAGGAACAACATCAGGGACAGTATGATATTCTGCAAAAGGTACAGGAATTGGACTGCTGAGGACTGGGGTAAAGTCATTTTCTCTGATAAATCCCTTTTCAGATTGTTTGGGGCATCTGGAAAAACGCTTGTCCAGAGAAGGATAGGTGAGCGCTACCATCAGCCTTGTGTGATGCCAACAGTAAAGCATCCTGAGACCACTAATGTGTGGAGTTACTTCTCAGCCAAGGGAGTAGGCTCACTCACAATTTTGCCTAAGAACACAGCCATGAATAAAAAATGGTACCAAAACATCCTCCAAGAGCAACTTCTTCTAATCATCCAAGAACAGTTTGGTGACGAACAATGCCTTTTCCAGCATGATGGAGCACCTTGCCATAAGGCAAAAGTGATAACTAAGTGGCTCGGGGATCAAAACATCAAAATTCTTTACTAATGCTATAAAAATGTTGTTTACTTAGCTTCGATTCACAGCATAGGGACCCATCAGCTCAGCAACCCACAGATTTAATCATGTATCATACAACCCTCATGGAGAAGACTAGCACAGCTTTTGTTAATCTACTAGAGAGATCCAAGCATTGTCATCACAGTGCAATCATTGTATAGGTCTTTGGGTCCAGAAGATATAAATAGGGATTAATTATGAACTTTAGACAGGAGATGGCAGTAATACCTTATACTCTAAATAAAACACTACATCTAGGGCTAAAGGTATCAAAGTGCGAGTTTGCCAGTGTGTTTAAATCGCGGCAAATCGCGGATGTTTACCCGCGAGTTTTGAAAAAAAAAACTGAAATGTATCAAGCTGCGATTTTGACAGTTCAAAATCGCTGGTTATCTCTCCCGAGATTAGCTAACTCTCCTGTGTTTGGCAAACTCTCCTGTGTTGTAACAGTGAGTTGTAAACACATCACTGTTACACTGCCCTGTCATACAGCTGCCGGAGCTCCGGCAGCTCTTTCTTTCTATACTCACAATACTTCCAGCTCAGTAATAATTATACTTAATTGTACAGTATAAAATACATATGAATAATGACAATAAAGTTTACAGTCAACATCCTAGCAATATTTGCAAGCAACCATGCAGTGATAGTATCCGGGAATGAAGCTATGATGCTTTGTGGTTTATGGCTTAAAGCTGACATATGAACTTGCTGTCACAGAAACACTAAAATAAACATCTAGCCTTACAATTTTTTCCCATTGGCAATGCCAACTTGACAGCATTGTCAGATTATTTACCCTTAATAAATAGAATGCAGTCATCCCACAAGAAATGGATAGATGATATCAAAGATCACTCTATACTAGCCTTGTAGACAATATGGCCTCAACATTGCTGGTTTCTAAATTCCAATAGTAGGCCCTGAGCAGTGAAACTGGCAAATCACATATGTTGCTTTGTAGGAAAAAATACTATCTAGGAAATAAAGTGAAGTCTTTTTCCAATCCCATAAATCTAAGAAGGCAGGAATATGATGTACCATTATGTGATCATTCATTAGTACATTATTGTGCTTTAACAGACACAAAGCATCATTGGTCTTTAAAGGAAATACCAAAAAGATCAAGCTATTTACAAATGCTTTATGTGTGGCTTTTGAAAATACTTCTGCTGCTATAGAAACAAGAGACAACTCTTCACATGCATTATTTGTATGGACAGCAGCACTGCCAGCTTCACCTACATCTGCAGCATCAAGCTCTCTTTGTGTACATTAGAACAGTGTGTTCTAAAAAGGCAGCCTGAACTGAATTATTATGCTAAGTGTCTGTGACCGCTCAAGCCTGAAATAGTTTCTTGAGTAATTTCACATTACCAGTTATGCCAACGTCAGTCACAACATATACAGTATATAAGCATAATGTAACTGATGCAGAGTTGGCTGCCATTGAGCCCCAAATCAGAGTCGCAAATTGTGTTCACTAAAAATGATGCAAATTAGCGCATTTTCAAAGCTGCGACTATTGCAAGATACCTGCACCAGTAGTATATGCTCCCAGTTAATGCAGATATATGTCAGATACACTTATGCCAATGTTTATAATACCATTTATAAAATATGTATTTGCTATTAGGCATCAATAGAACTTCTAAAATCTCTCTATTACAACTTGAATCCATTGAGCTATACTCAATAGTGTGGCATGCGGACGACAGTTGGAGTAAGTTGTACACTGGCTCAGCTCTTTGCCCAAGCTCCCTGTAACGATACTGGTGGTATTATCTGAAGCCCAATAGCCGAGTAGATATCCAGAGAGTAGTCAGGCGTTTTCCAGGTCGGTACACAAGCGGGTAGTCAGACGTTTGCCGGGTCGGTACACAAGAGGGTAGTCAGATGTTTGCCAGGTCGGTACACAAGAGGGTAGTCAGATGTTCGCCAGGTCGGTACACAAGAGGGCAGTCAGACATTTGCCGGGTCGGTACACAAGCGGGTAGTCAGACGTTTGCCGGGTCGGTACACAAGAGGGTAGTCAGATGTTTGCCGGGTCGGTACACAAGAGGGTAGTCAGATGTTTGCCGGGTCGGTACACAAGAGGGTAGTCAGACGTTTGCCAAGTCGGTACCCAAGAGGGTAGTCAGACGTTTGCCGAGTCGGTACCCAAGAGGGTAGTCAGACGTTTGCCGGGTCGGTACACAAGAGGGTAGTCAGACGTTTGCCGGGTCGGTATACAAGAGGGTAGTCAGACGTTTGCCGGGTCGGTACACCAGAGGGTAGTCACAGATGCACGGTAGAGTAGCAGGTAACAGGAGCTGAGCAAGCAGAATACTCAAGCATATGTCTGAACCAGGAAGTACCATTTATAGGCCCAAACAGGAAACAGGATCCAAGATGGTTTCTCTTTGATTCCAAACTGGTCATCTTGGATAAGGGCAAATCTAAGATCAAGTTTGCAAATACAGAGACCTCTAGTGGTCGGAGGTGCAAATGTCAAAGTAATTCCTTACACTCCCACTTTTCCTTATTTTCACAATTATAAAGCACTGGATATTTACGAATACTGGTGGCAAACATCACAGCAGCGCTGAGGATCGACTTCATACTGAAAACAAGGCTGTTTTAGGATCTACTGAACTACCACAGAACTCAACTGTCATTGCTGTTTCAACATCTGTTCAGCTACTCACTTAGCTCAATTGTGATTGCTGTTGCCATCTCTGTTTGGCTGCTGGACCCTCTGCACCAAACTGTCAGCATCCTGGACTTCGTCGTGTCAGCGCTACAGAAACTGCCTACTCCATTAACCCCTGCCAGGAGGCGGTTAAGTATCCTTCACCTCTTTGACTGCTCTGCACCATTTTGATCAATTGTTCCTTTCCAGTCTCATTATCTACCCCAGCTAATACATATTCATTCACATTTCTCACATCTCCCCATCATGCACCTACTCAATTTACACTGTCCTCTATTTACTATCACCATACTTCTTTTCAAACTCTTCTTCTTTCTCCATCATCCTATTTCTCCCTCCCCTGTTATAATTTCCCCTTCACTACTTCCCTCCTTGCTAGTCTGTACAAATGAACTGTTTTGTCACCTGCATCCACCACACTCACCAGCCTACTTAAACAGAAATAAGCCTCACACCCACAAATCCTCCTCACATGTCCTCTTTCTCACCATGTTCCTTTTCATGGCTGCTGGTGTCATCTCGCCTAACACTTTATCCTGTACAATACCCACTCTCTGCTCATGCTCCTTTTCCCATCCCAAACCATTCCGTCCACCACGTACTTCCAACTTTATCCACATATCTCCACTACCCTCTCTTTCTTTCTCCTGTGCACTATGAAATACCAGATCTGTTTGCAACAAACTTGCATTCATTCATGATCTATTCATTTCTAAATCCCTCAACCTCCTGGCCATTACAGAGACTTGGCTCACCTCCTCTGACACTACAACTACTGCATCTCTCTCCTATGGGGGACTCTCCCTCAGCCATACCCCCAGACCCGGAAACAGGAGAGGGAATTCTAATTTCTCTAAGTTGCACCTTCCAAGTCATACCCTCTGAACTCTCACTCTCATTCTCTTTCTTTGAAGTCCACACTATCCTTACATTTTATCCTCTACACCTTCATGTTGCTTTCATTTATCGACCTTCAAGTCCAGTTTCCCGATTTCTTTACAACTTTGCCACCTGGCTCACTTATTTCCTATCCTTTTACCTGCCTACTCTCATACTAGGCAATTTCAACATTTCCACTGTCTCATCTACCACTATACTTCTTTCACTTACTTCCTCCTTTGGTCTCTCCCAGTGGACCTCATCTCCCAACCACTGTGATGGACACTCCCTTGACCTTGTCTTTCCAACTACAACTACATCTCTAGTTTCACCAACTTAGAATTCTCACTTTCCAACCCCAAACTCCTTTCCTTCAGACTCACCTTACCTCATGCCCTCCCCTTTGCACCCAAATCCACACGTACACAATGACACCTAAGTACCTTAATCGAATCCACTTTTCATCTGCACTAAAACAACTATTTTCTTCTATGTCTGTATTGTACTGCCTTAATTACGCCACCTCTTTCTACAATAAAATATTCACTTCAGACTAGACAATGAATCTCCAGCTACCACATAAATCTCCAACTATCTAAACCCCAACCAGGGCAAACCAAACAGACCTTCCGCACTGCACAGTGCCACTGGAGGATATCTCATTCCTATCCTGATTTCCACCACTATAAATTTATCCTTTCATCTTAAAGCACTGCCCCTTCAATTGCCAAACAAACATTCTTCAAATCTCACCCAGTCTTCAATCCTACGTCGCCTCTTGCCATCTTCAACTCACTTCTCTGCCCACCTGCACCTTCTCTCCCTTCCTCACAGCCTATGATTTTGATACCTACTTCAAAGAAAAATCGACACCATTCAACAAGATATTTCCTCATGTCAAATTCCACATACTCCACTCACTCTACACCCCTTTACCTACACTCCTCAATCCACCCTTAATTCATTCTCTCCAGTAATTATCTCATAATCTCACCCTACAACCTGTCCCCTCAACCCTATTCCGTCCCAGCTTCTTCGCTCCCTCTTCTCCACTGCATGTCCACCTCTAGCTCCTCACCTCTTCAACCTGTCTCTCTCCACTGGCACATTTCCATGCTCCTTTAAACATGTGCTCATCTCACCTATTCTAAAGAGACAATCTCTCAATCCAGCCTCTCTCTCCAACTACCACCATACTTCTCTCCTCCCCTTTGCCTCCAAACTACTTGAGCGATTAGTGTACAAACGCCTGACTCACTTTCTCTCCTCTCATTCCATTCTCATATCTCTGCAGTCAGGCTTCTGTCCCAAAAATTGCACTGAAACTGCTCTTACAAAATTGATAATCTACTTACTGCAAAATCTAAGGGTGATTTCTCCATACTCATTCTCTTGGACCTCTCCACTGCTTTTGACACTGTTGATCACCTACACACCCTTCACTCTATTGGCCTTCATAACACAGTTCTTTCCTTGGTTCACTTCCTAACTATCGAACTGCTTCTTACGTTTTTCTATCTCTGACATATCCTGTACTGCACTCCCACTGTCTGTTGGGGTCCCACAAGGTTCTGTTCTTGGCCCTTTACTTTTTTTATTGTACACCTCTTCTCTTGGAGCACTAATTCGCTCATTCAGTCTCCACTACTACATAAACGTTGATGACACCCAAATGTATATCTCTTCCCCTGACCTCTTCAGTTCTGTACTATCTCTTCTAACCAACTGTCTTTCAGCTATCTTCACATTGATGTCCCATTGCTACCTAAAGTTAAAGATACTCAGAAAGCAGAATGGACAATAATAATAACTGGGTCGGATACATGAAGGCACAAGCAGCAGAGTAGTTAATATGAATAGCCAGGTCACATACACAGGAGCACTGGCAGCAGAGTAGCCAATATGAATAGCCAGGTCGGATACACAGGAGCATGGGCAGTAGAGTAGTCAGTAAAAATAGCCGGGTCGGAAACACAGGAGCAAGGACAGTAGAGTAATCCAGAAGCAGCGGTCTAACAAGCCAGAGGTCATACACGGAGGAAAACCAGGAAGCAGCACATGATACACAGAGAGGGAGAGCCAGACACCAAGCTGTAACTTGTTGCTCTGACACAGTCAGTGTGGCATAGCGTGCAAGATATAGGAGAAAGGAATTTAAAATTCCCCGCCTCTGTGTCACATGACCGCAGCTGCGCGCTGCCCACACGGAAGAACAGAGCAGCGGCTGCGATCGATAACAGGAGCGAGGGACACAAAGCCTTCAACAACATCACTACCCCTTCAAATATCTCAAATCTCATATCAAAATACTCTCCCTCCCGTCCTTTTAGGTCTACCTCTGACCTGTACCTTGCCTTCTCTCATAGCCAGCTCTCATGCACGCCTACAAGACTTTTCCCATACTGCTCTCCACTTATGGAATTCCCTACCACGCCCAATCAGGCTTTCCCACTGCCTTTAAATCTTTAGACGTTCTTTATCTCTTTTTTTAAAGCTTACCTTATCCCTCATGATACTATTCACACTAATACACCCTCACAGCTGTCCCAAGCTCCAATCTAAGCTACACTCGCTCCTCTTGTTTCAGCTGTGCCCTCTTCCACTTAGAATGTAAGTGCTCCGTACCTTTTGTTTTCATGTCTGCATTTATTTTGTCTGCCTTGTAAGTCCTTGTTTTATGTATGTCCTGTTTTCCCTACTATACAGTGCTGCGGAGCACTGTGGTGCCTTACAAATCTCTGATAATAATAATAATTCCATTGTACCTAATGTGACAAAATCAGTACAAAGTACTCATTTTAACCAAAGAATGTGCCTTTGATTTACTTTAGTCCCTTGTTACCCAGATGTACCCTAGATAACTTTGTGTCTGTGTACGAACCATGGCTATTTCTGTGTTAAACGTAAGTTTTATAAACCTCCAAGCTAACTGACGTGTGAGTTATGTGGTATTATTATTAATTATTAATTTTTATTTATAGGGCGCCACAAAGTATCCGTAGCGCCGTACAAGGACAAACAATGGCACAGTACAAGGTGAAACAGCACAGTACAAGTAACAGTAAGCACTATAACTCTGGGGGCTCAGGCACAGCTAGAAAGAGAGGGAGGGGAAACGTCAGTACAGGCAGGTAACTTGGGCCCAAGAGGGTGGGCACGGATGACAGGTTAAGAGCCACTGAGGGGAGCGGAGAGAAGCGAGAGGAGACAGAGGGCAGAGGGACAGAGAGGAGGAGAGCTGAGTAGCTGGAGAGCGCAGTTAAAAGTGATGGAAACAGGAGGTAGGAGAGCCCTGCTCAAAGGAGCGAACAATCTAAAGGGAGGGGAGTGGTATTTTCATGTTGTACACAATTCTATTTTCATATATGGCGTTCATTTTGTGGTGCCTGAGCCTGGAACTATTGGTCCATGTTTAATGTGTGGAGTGCATTGCCTAACTATTAACCACTTTTGGTCCATCATGGCATAGTGCTGGTCTGAAAGCTTCTTGGTAGTATGACCAGGATAGGCTTGATATTTCACTATCTGTGGGACAAACCCCTTTCGCCTCTACCTTTCTACTTTGTTTCATCACACTTAAAGGGGATGCCCACTTTTGGCTCCAAGTCCAGCTTAAGCAGAGCTGTCAGTGTGGTTGGGTAGCAGATTCATACTTGAACTCGGGTCGACCTATCCATGCACACCAATCAGAAACACCATGTAAAGGACAAGCACAAAACACTCAAGGACAAACGGACAAGGGTACTTACCCTTGGTTCTCACATAGAAATGCCATGGACCCGTAATTCCTCTCAACGGCTGTTGGTGCAAACAGAACAAACACAGCTGACTGGTCGTAATCTCTGGTTAGTATATCCCACCCACTCTAGTCTAGTTACAACAACAAGGTTCTAACACCTGCACTGGGTCTATGTGTAATACTGCAGCAGAATAGGTGAAGTGCACAATTCCTGACAAGACACTGTAATACACAATGGAGTGGATAGGGGAGAACAGCAGCACACAAGAAACAAAAATAACAAGGCAAAACAAACACATCAACACAATACAAATGGAACCACTCCTGGCTAAACTTTAATGGGGGCCTGGCTAGGGTATAGAAACACAGGACACTGAATGGAAATCTTGCAACAAAATGGCCACCAGGGGATTAGGGTGGGAAAATGGGATCTAAAAATGAGGGGATGCACAGGGCGTAATCTCTCAATGTGCTGTAGCTAACCTCATATATGCCTCATATATGCCCGATCAGTAACCACAGGCCTAACACCCAATATAATATGGTCACAGACTCTAAGTTTGATTTAAGTGTTCCACAGGCTCTTGGTCTTAACAACTCTCTGTACCCACCTAGGCTCTAAGCCTAGTGAATTTCAGGACACATTCTAAGCCTGTATTCACGATGACCCTGGCTTAAGCCTGAACAACTGTTTTCAAAAAGAAAATAATTATACCCTTGCGCCACTTCTCCTGTTTGGCACTTAATTTTGTTGAAGTGGCTCTGTTCTTTCCAGTCTGCGCCAACAGACTCCTCCAATTGATTGTTGCTCTGGTGTCTCTCTGCAATTCTCCCTCAGATTGTCTGTCACCAATGCCTGGGAGCACTGGAGGGAGACCAGACTTACTTGCTCTGGATCAGAGGTCTGGTCAATTCAATCCTCTTCTCTTCTTTTCTTCACTTCCTAGCTGGCTCCAGCACTGTCCTCTTCAGGCCTCCTCTTGTTTGCCCTCTTCATGGGCACAGCTCCAGGGGCACTCTGCTACAGCTACTTGAATAGGAGAGATTTAGTCCAGTAATGGTGACAGCTCTCACCTCAGAATACTGTAAGATACCATAAACTAGAAGCTACATGTGAGGTGCAGAGACCTATAAAAAGACAGCTTTGGTGGAAGGGATTGTCTCAATAGCAGAGTTGCATATTTTTAGAGTGGTTGCTGCCAAATTTGAAATAGGCATGACAGTTTTAGTGTTTGCAAATGACTATATGCATGCATTTTAGATAAATTGGTGTTACTGTGGAAACCTGTTCTGTTACTATGTACAGAGCTTTTCTTTGGGAAAAGAACCATTACATTTAAAATACAAGTTTATCCAATCTGAAAAGTCATTCTATGGGAGTGAACCTGAGCATGACCTTAGCCCCTGGTTAGTCTTGACTTAGCTTTAGATAATCTGATACTTTCCCAATACTAAATGTATCCTTGTTGGATGGAGTTATTCTCCTTTTCTATCTGTAACACTTAATAAGAGCCAACAAGCTGTCTCTTAGAGAGACCTCCACTAAAAAAATGAATCTGTAGTCCTAATTAGCCAACGATGGGACAGCTGTGCCATGCCTATTTCTGTAACTGGATGTTGTTTTGAGATCTGGGGGTAAATGTATCATTTACCCCCTTGCGTAAGCTCTATTTACAGTATTAGAGCTTACGCAAGTAGCGTAGCGCATGCGCAATGAGCTACGTTACTTGCGCAAGCTCTATTTACTGTATTAGGTGATTTCCCCACTAGCGTGGGAAAATCACATAATACAGTGGTTAGAGCTTGCGCAATGAACGTAAGTTCATTGCGTACCGGACCTCCTACTAGGTAGGAGGTGTTAGCGTCAGGTCCACAGTTTTTTTTATATTTCTACAATCAAGATTAAAGACTTGTGGATATTACAAATATGGGGCCCTCCTGGCGGAAGCAACGAAGACTTCAATCAACAAGGGGCCCATTCTGGGCGAAGAACAGAAGAGATTGGCCAAGCAAAACTTTTGGAAGTATAAATATTCCTGGACTAGGGCAAGCAGGACTATTGGATGGTATAATTAATATGGGACTGGGGCAAGCACGGACCTTTTGGAGAAGAAAGAAGACATCTTTGGTGTTTATTGTGGGTTTTTTATTTTTAATAAATGTGTGTGGTGTTTACTAGGGTGTTGTTATTTATTTAACTTTTTTTTTTGTGGAACTACAGGTCCCAGCAAGCCAGGGATGTCAGGGCATGTTGGCACTTGTGGTTCTCCATGTGCCAACATGCCCTGGCTGCCGTGGGTATGCTGGTGCTTGTAGTTATACAAGCAGCAGCATGGCCACACTGTTTTTGGCAACCTGGCTGGCTGGGACTTGTAGTTCCACAAAACAAAATGGCATCCGTTTATTATTTTAACACTTTTGCGCCGTTATTACCGTACTACCCAGAGCCCAGGGGTAGTAGGACGAGCCCTAGTGCTATCAGCACTGGGCTGGTTCTTTCTAGGGGGGGGCCCGTTCGTTTTTTTCAGCAGACCCAACTCTCTAGGGAATCCAGCACAGGGCTGAACAGTCTAGGGTTGGTTAGTCATTATGGTAGGGGGACCCCTGCTGTGTGTCCCACTGCTATAGTGCCACCAACCCTGGCTGGTTTGCCTAGTGCTGGTAAAGTGAAAATCGGGGGGACCCCACGCAAACTTTTCCCCGATTTTCACGGGACCAGCACTAGTCAGGCAGCACTAGGGTTAAACATGAATAGCGGGGGGACCTCACGATTTTTTTTTTCAACTTTTATCTATTCTTTAACATTTTAACACTGCCAGGGCAGTGTAACAGTGATGTGTTTGGACAACACGCTGCTATCAAGCAGCGTGTTGTATCTGGCGTGTTTTGAAGCAAACTCTCCTGAGTTTGCTTACTCGCAGCTTCATACATTGGAGACTTGTATAGCTGCAGTGGCAAACAGTCGGGAGATTGATCTCTGGCAATTTTGCATATAGCGATTTTGACAGAAGCAGAACTCTGGCGATTTTGCATGAAATCTCAGCTTCATACATCTGCGAGTTTCAACTCTCCCGAGAAAATCGCTGGATTTGCAAACTCGCACTTTGATACATTTACCCCCTGGTATACAACATTTCTGATAAATCAACAAGTCCCCTTTGGGTCTGCCAAGTGAGAACATTGGAGGTCCAGCATATAAATCCTGGCTGGATGTATCTCAAAGGCTAGCTCCACGAACAAATAAAATTTTTAGCTAATGCTCCTCCAAATTTGTAGCATTGTGGGTATTCCAAGCTATTGACTCACATAATCCACACTGATTGGACACAGCTCTCTGTGAACAGCGTATACCGCACTACTGCAAAATGAAGAGAGTGGAGACAGACTCTGCTATGCTGATTCCTATTTGAGTGGCAGCATTATTTGTAATTTTTTTAGAAAATGGTTTGCTGTATATACTATATATTTAGTATGAATGACTGTTATGAGCCATCGCTCAATTCGTGATGGTTCAGTCTGAATACACGGGTTGTTACCTTCTTGTGACTGCAATCACCTGTCTCTGCAGGATGGCTTTCTCCTGATGGAGCAATCGATTGGCGCTCTCTACTTTAAAAGACAGGGAGGGCTTAGCCTCCCTGCCGGTTATAGCATTGTGCCTGCACCTCGTTACCTGCTCCTTTGTTGTACATTTGCTGTTTGATTACCTGTTGCCAACCTCCTGCCTGTTCTTGAATATTCTCTGCTCACTGCCCGTCCTGACCCTTGGCTTATTTCGGGACCATCCCTACTCACTGCCCGCCTCAACCTTTTAGCTTGTCTACGGTTGTTCCTGTTCGCTGCCTGCCCTCAACCTTTTTTTATCAGTACTGGTTATCCTGTGTATACCTCCTGGTCTACTACTAAGCCCAACCTCCATAACCTATAGTTACTTGGTTTCTTAGATAAAGTCCTTCTACTCTAAGTATAAGAGCTGTGGGCATTTGAGTACCTGTGAGAATATCACTCCCTATGGGAAAAGTTGCTTGCTATAGATGAAGACCTCTCTTTGCTTTGTTCTAGGAGTGTATCTAGTTTCCAGTGGGAGCCATAACATTATAACCGGGCCAAGGGGAAAAGGAATCCCCATGGAGGATGGACAATCAAGCCCCGATCAAGTGCTGGACAGTCAAATCCAGACATTCTCGCAAGTGGTACAAGAGCTGTCTATTTGTTTGCCTCAGGAAGATACCTCCAGGGCAACCCAAGCTTCCAGAAGTCAGGTAGTGGAAACCAAATTCAACTTCTCTGACCATTTCTTGAGGGAACGTAAACTCTTTTGCAACTTCAAGGAGAATTGCAAGTTATATTTCAAACTGAGGCCTAATTCTTCCGGTCTGAACTACAAAAGATGGGAATTGTTATCTCATTACTCCAGGGAGACCCATAAACAGGCTTTTGGTCTCTGTCCATCCAGCGTTACTCTCTGTAGATGCATTTTTTTAATCCCTCGGATATTTATAAAGATGACCCCACACGGTATTTTCCACTGAGAGTCATCTGCGATCCTTCAAACAAGGCCATAGGACTGCAGAGAAACACTGCTTGGAATTCAGACACTGGTCAACAGACAGTGAATGGAACAATTCAGCTCAGCACAGCAAATTCCGTTTAAGACTTTTGGAACAGATTAAAGAATCTCTGGTCCAGTACCCAGTCCCAGACATTTGGAAAAATGAATGCAATTAGTGATTAAGATCGACAGATGCATCAAATAAAGAAGAATGGAAAAGGAGTCATCTTCTTTTTACCCGTCTCCTATATCTTCTCCTGCCATGGCTGTATTGGAGAGACTATGCAGCTTCTCCAGAGAAGAATTCAAGGAGACAATCTTTGGGACTTTACAAGGAAGCACACACAACTTCCTGATGGCGCACTGTATGACCAATAATATTTATCAATAATTTTTAGCATTTAATAACAATCGAATTAAAATATAAATTCAATAAAGTTCCTGTCTCGAAAGATTACTTTTAAACGAGTTTTCATAATTCTGTTGGCACAAATCTGTAACCACCAATTCTTGGAACAAGTCTATGTGGCTGCTTCTTGATTCCAGGGGATACAATTTAGATGTGGGTTTCAAGCCTAATGTTAAAATACTTTCATAATTGGAAATAATGGCTGTCTCTTTCCTTGCAAAATGTCTTTTCAGGGTCAGTTTCCTCATGTACTTGTTGATATCAATATACATTAAGAACCTATTGGGTTTCTGGGTGGAAGCAAAAGTTAGACCTTTACTTAGTAGGGTAAATTAAGATTTTTCTATTGAATGTTTAGATAACTTGAAGATACCATTATCTCTCAATCTTTCGTTGCTTATTATATGTGATCGCTTCTCTGTTGTTTTATTGCCCCCTTGCTTGCTCTCCTTCGCCATGCCTGCGTTTCATTGGTAAAGCAATCTGAATATTTTCCTTTACAAGTTTTCGGTGTGCTCGTCTTTCATATGGTGTGTGGGCCTGGGATAAAAAAATCATCGATGTCACTAGCATCAGTTTGTTCTAGTTTTCTGAATCTATTTCTAATGGATAAAGGTTCTATACGGAGATCCCTAGCTAGTGGGCTATGTTGTGGTCTTTCTGGATTCTTTCCATATTGTACTGTTTTCTACCTATTGATGAATTTGAGTATTGTCTAGTGGTGTGATGAGTAGTGGTATTGATGAATTTGAGTATTGTCTAGTGGTGTGATGAGTAGTGGTCTTTTTTCATTGCTTAATGTTGTTTTTTTCATAGTCACGTTTATCTCAGATAAATTTTCTCTCTTTAACTTTAATGATCTCGGTTTCTATTCTATCAAGTTTTTATTTAGGACTTGTTCATTAATGACAAAGTCCTCCTTACTTTTGTGGGGTTCTAGTAATTTATCCTTAATAATTATGTTTTCCTCTATTTTACTGAATGATTTTTTTCTTTTCATGTATAATTAGTTTCATCAGTTTAATGGAACATTCGTGTAGAATGTGGTCCCATTCTTTGGTAAAGTCTGGATCATCCAGACCAAAAGTGGAATTTTTATTAATGCGCAAACCTCTTGGGATTCTATTGATATATTGCTCCAAACCTTTGATATCCAACCATATTCTGGTTTCCTTAGTTAATAGTTTCTCAACATCTCAAAAGAGATTATCTAGATCTGTACAAGGTTCAACGTTAGCCATGTTTTCATTAAATACTTTATGGCAGCGATCCGTTTTTTGGTTAATCCTATCTGTATTCCTCAACATTTTGCAATAGTATGTGGGAATCTACCTAAACCATTCAAATGTCCTGCCTATTTATTATAATGTACCAAAATAGATAAAGAAAAATGACTTTTAGAAACAATGGAGCTCAATTCGGAATCGTTAATCACTTATCGATAGTCCATATACACCATAAACACTTCCGAGGTGGCAGCCTTCCTTCAGAATTTTGTATGGTACCCCGAATATATGATTCTAGGAAAAGCAGAAGGAAAAAGGGTGCCTAATATATATATATATATATATATATATATATATATATATATATATATATATATATATATATATTTATATATTAAATACTACAGTGTTTTCGGCTGATTATTGGGCCAATCAAACAATAGACGATCGGTTGGCCCTATATCACAGTAGTGTGTACCCTGCAACGATGAATGATTATTGGGTTTATAGAGTCATGAACTTTTCAGCATATGGTTATGACAGATGAGGAGCTCATATCTGAAGGTTATCATGTACAACGTATATAGTGTGCACACATAAATCGGCATGCTGATCGATACTTTATTTTCCTGTCGTTGGTAAGAACTGTTGTTCGAATTTTCCTGTTGTGTGTATCCAACTTTACTAAGCAAATTAAATGAACAATTGTTCTAAGACCATTGATGCACTTGTAAATTAAATCCAGGTCAAAGTGTTTGATTTAATGCGATTAAAGGAAAACGACTATTAGTACTCCCCACACTCTGAATTCAAAGTACGTACCACCGCATATAGCTAAATTCTAAAGGAACTGTTCCATCTACTACTCACGCTGGTAGTTGATAATTATCCAGAGAAGGGAGCCCACTTTTCTGTCAAGTATCAGACTCACAGAAGGAACATGTCCACTCTCACTGTAAACAACAGCGAATGCCGACAGCTGACCCCTCTGGACCGTAAACAGATGGAACACATATTCCCTGGCTGTTATAATTTGTGTCATGATCTCAAAACACTGTGCGAATGGTGCACTCAATGTTACTACTTAGAGGTGGTGTTGGAGATCTAAGATCGGTGTTTCACTCAGTTTCATAATGCCTTCATCAGTCCCTTGGTAATTCTATGAAGCAAGTCAAATGGAATATCAATCAGGAATCAAGAATGTAATAAATTAGTAAAGAGCAAATCCTGACGCGTTTCTTTTCCATTTGGCGATTTCATTAGAGGGATAGATCTCTCAAAGCGAAAACTCCATACAGCAAACTGAGTACCATAAGTAACCATGTCCTTAAATAACCTACACTAATTACTCAATTAAAACAGCTGTAATAAACATGTATACCGTCTATTAGTATCTCACAAATGCATTTAAATACACAAATGTAAAAGCTAATCTGTGTTGTTGTAAAAAGAATTTTTTTAAAAAAATCACCAAAATAAACACAAAATAAATTATTAACAAAAACAATCAATACTTCCAAAAAACAGAAAGTTTCTAGGAGACATTGGCACTAAATCATACATAATGATAGAATAATGAAAACTTCTACATCTCATTAAAAAATTAGTTACTAGATTGTAGTTTACAATACATCACTTAAATCTAACAACAAAAAGAAAGGAAAATAAAGTCAAGTTAATATATAAAAACAATAAAAATAATAAAGATCTATTAAATCTTGACTTTGGTCATCTAGAAATAGAACGCAAGACTCCAACATCAAGCAACATCTCATTGCTAGTTCTTTGAGGTTCATTTGTATTGTGGTGCCAAGGGTCACATGGCCTGCATCTGCCTCAAAAAGCTTGGAAAAGACCAAGCCTTGTGTATTTGGAAGGGGTCAATCTAGACTTACAATTAAGCTCTTATAAAAATTCTCTTCTTGTTCCAGCTCGCATCTCTTTTCAAAATCAAGTTGCTGACGTCTTTGCTTTCCTGGATAATGGAGGCACTGGAAACTTTTTGGATATTGGGCTTGCTGAGACCCTTAAGATTTCTTTCTGCAAGATGGACCCTCCCATCACTGTATGTGGTTGTGATGGTATTCCTCATGTCAGGGGTAAAATTTTGAACAAGACTCTATATATACATCGATCCATAGGGAGTCTGCATTTGGAGCAGTTGCCGCTGTATTTGATTAATTGTCCAATGGTTTCTCTTATCTTGGGCCATGCATGATTCTTTAATCATAATCCTCTCACTGACTGGACTAATGGAGGAATATTTGTTGGGGGTTTTCTTATGCTGCCTCCTGCTTGGCCTTACATGATTCAGTATGTTCCTCCTAATCTTCCTCATCCATACCACGAATTCCTCAATGTATTGTTGTAGGCATTGTCTTAGGAGGAGGACCCTGGGGTGATGGATACACGTGTTAGCCTGGTTTAGCACTGGCCAAGCAGAGGCGCAGAGTCGAAAGGGTCCCCGGTCTTCACCAAGTACCGCCGCAAGGCGGAATGGACTTTTGTGGCTGGGAACATGCAGGCCGCAGCCCTATGATCAGCCATAGGAGTAATACAGCTGAGAGAAAGGGAAATCCAAAAGCAGGTCAGCTAGCCGAGGACTGGTACACTGGTGGTAGCGAAGTACAAAATCAGTATGCAGAAGGGAAGTCCAATAACAAGCCAGCATCTGAAACACAGGCAGTAATGAAGTGCAAAATCAGGATCTGAGAGAGAGTGGTCAAAAAAAGCAAGGACTGGTACAGGAGGTGTTCACGGCAGAGAGACAAGCCAAGGGAGAAGCACAAGTAAGCTCAACCTCTGCAACAAACAGTCAGACCAGCAGGAAAACCTATTGCTCTGACACTACTGCAGTGTCAGAGTGGGCTTTAGGTACACTGCAGATTTGAATATGCCCCCTCCCAGCTACGATTATGTAACTGCCCGAGTGGAAGTGCTGACCTCTACACAGAGACAGAGGAAATCAGTGGTACAGGAGTGCGGAGCAGGTAAGTTTTGTGACACTTTTCTGAAAAAGCAGCTGATACACTACAGCTCGCATAGGAGCTATGACTGTGCTATTGAATTCGTTCTCGGGGGACAGACTGCCTAAAGGGAGGCTTTATGCTTTGTCTTGTCTAGAAAATAAGGCCATGGAAGGATATATCCTCAGCGAAGGCTTCATAATGCCTTCCAAATCACTCACTGGAGCCAGGTTCATGTTTGTTGCTAAAAAGATGGCAGTCTTTGACCGTGTATTGACTGCATCTTTTGTATCATCAAATACCCCAGATAAGCCTAATATCTTTTTTCATTTTGGTACGAGTTCACTTGGCTCTATAATCTGCTGATTGTGTTAATTATTCTTTTACACTATGTTTGGCCCTTCTGTTCTGTTGTTTTTGAATCTTAGGTGTGACACTTGCAGACATGTGCTATGGAAACAAGGAGCTGCATATTTACATATGAGAATTAAGTATTGTTTTTTGATTATTTTATCACTAAACCACTTGATTGAAGTTCACCTAGCACCTAATTTGGCTTATTTTTTATTTCTCGCTTTTTTTCAAAATAACTGGGTCAAATATTCACAGTGGACAGTGGACAACTCCTGTCATTCTTCCTCCAGTACTTCACCTTTCTTTGTGTTTCATCAGCATCCCAGAGCTAATTCATTAGACCACCTCAGGCCTATTAACCTTTCTGAAGTACAGAATACCACTCTTCATTTAAAATCTATCTGAAGAAAGGTTAATTTTGCTTTCTTACGTTCATCTTTCCACTCAAAGTTTTTCTCAGACTAGCACCTTAAGGCTTGTATCTTTAAAAGTTGCTGATAGGGTTTGGTTGTCCACCTGAAACATCAGACTCGGGCAAACGTCTAGGAAATTTGTACCCAGATAGATCATTAAAAAGGCAAATCCTGTTGCCCTCTGTTTGGATCTTCCCAGATCATTGAAAATTCTTAACACTTTTCACTGCTCATTTTTTAAGTCTGTTTTTTCTAAAAAGTTTGGGCCCAAACTTTTTTCTTTGCTAATTGTTGATGGTCATCAGGGGGTAGGTTTAACAAGCTGCGTGGTTGAAAAAGTGAAGATGTTGCCCTTTAGCAACCAATCAGATTCTAGTTATCATTTAGTTAGTACATTCTACAAAATGACAGCTAGAATCTGATTGGTTGCTATAGGCAACATCTCCACTTTTTCAAACCAGCAGCTTGATATATTTACCCCCAGAAGTATGTTGTTGAGAGAATTCTGGATTCTAAATGGGTTCAAGGCCAGATTCATTATTTAGTCCACTGAAGAGGTGATAGACCGGAAGAGAGGTCTTGGATCCCCTTGAGGAATGTTCATGCAGAAGATTTGAAAACAGCTTTTGAAAAGAAGTTTTCTAACAAACACCGATCTAGGGTTTCTTTTACTCCTCCTCAGAGGACGGTACTGTTATGGGCCATCTCGCTTCTCATAGACGGCTCACTCTGAATACCCTCTGTCCCAGCTGTTGCTAAGCAGCCTTGACTCTACCTTCCCTGCCAGCCTATCAGTGAGCCTCGTTGTTGTCCCAGCTGTTGCTAGCAGCCAGAAAGTAGTTTCCTGTTGGGCTTTCTGCCACTTTTGCCCGGCTGGTTGCTAAGCAGCCAGAACCCTCTGATCAGGGATTGCAGTGTTGGGACTGTTATCACCTGTCACTGCAGGGGGGCTTGCTCCTGATGGAGCAATCTGATTGGCCCACTCTACTTTAAAAGACAGAGAGGGATTAGCCTCCTGCCGGTTATAGTATTGGGCCTGCACCTCATTGCCTGTTCCTTTGTTGTATATTTGCTGCTTGATTACCTGTTGCCGACCTCCTTTCTGTTCCTGGATATTATCTGCTTGCTGCCCATCTTGACCCTTGACTTTATTTCTAGATCATGCCTGCCTCAACCTTTTGGCTTGTTTACGGTTATTCCTGTTCGCTGCCTGCCCTCAAACTTTTGCATTGGTACTGATTATCCTGTGCATACTGCCTGGTGTACTACTAAGCTCAGCTTCCATAACCTGGTGTACTACTAAGCCCAGCTTCCATAACCTGGTGTACTACTAAGCCCAGCTTCCATAACCTGGTGTACTACTAAGCCCAGCTTCCATAACCTGGTGTACTACTAAGCCCAGCTTCCATATCCCATAGGTACCAGGTTTTGAAGTTAAACTCTGACTTCTCTGAGTATAAGACCTGGGGACATCTGAGTACCTGTGAGAATATCACTCTCTATTGGATAGGTTACTTACTATAGGTGAAGACCTCTCTTTGCCTTGTTCTAGGAGTTTATCTAGTTTCCAGGGGGAGCAATCTATGCAAAATCCTGCACCTGCCCCAGGAAAGCATCTCTTCTCCATGTACGTCGCTTGGGCTCTACCACTCCCTCATATGTCAAGTAGAAGGAACCAGTCACCTCATTACATGTACTACAGATCAGGTCTAGGCTGATTCATTCCACAGATCCCTGTCAGCGACATCTGTTACAATGCGTTTCGGGTAGTATATGCACTGCATTGCCCTGGCACGCAGTAACTATGTGTTATGAGCTCCTCCAATTGGGGCTCAGCACACATTTTGCTAACACTCAGCCTCAGTCAGGCAGGGCTGAGCATAAGAGCAGTGTGTGCTGAGCCATGATTGGACGAGTTCAACAACCATACTGAGTGCTAGGGCGGTGCAGTGCATGTACTGCCCCAACCAGGGCTGTCTCACCCATTGGGCACAATGGGCAGGTGCCCGGGGGTCCTTCGGGCAAGGGGGCCCGTCCAAGGCAGCGCTGCATGCAGGGTTTGCCCAGTTTCTGTGTCCTGATGGCTGGGGGGCATCGCGGCGTCGCATGTCTGTGTAAGGCGCTTAATAATGAAAACAAAAAAAAATCCTGGAAAATAAAAAAGTAAATACTTACCTTGCGGCCACGTCAGCTGGCTAACCGGTCCCTCCCTGATCTCCTCCTCTGTGCGGCGCTCGCAGTGAATGTTGGGCGTGACATCATCACGCCCGACATCCATTGCGGAGCGCAGCACGACGGAGGAGTCCCCAGCGCGAGAAGAATTATAATCAGCAGGCAGCAGCAGTGAATCGGAGAAAAGAAAAGAGGATCGCATTGGAGAACAAGCCGATTAAAAGGTAAGTTAAGGGGGATTTGAAAAAAAAAAAAGTGTATGTATATATATTTTCACTTTTTTTTTTTACACACATATATATATATAATCACCTTTTTTTTTTTTTTTTTTACATACACACACATTGTGCGGTTGTTGTTAAGGTGGCCCTGGCCCCAACCGCACAATGATTCAAAAGGAGCTGGAGAATGAAGGAGAAGGATAGAAGAGGAAAGAGTATAGAGGAGGAGGATAGAGGATGAAGGGAGATAAATGTGGAGGATAGAGAGGAATGAAGAGGAGGATGAAGGAGGAAAAGGAATATGAACGAAGAGGAAAATGAAGGCGGAGGAGGCTGAAGGAGGAAGAAGATGGAGGAGGAAGATGAAGCCTGCTGTCTATGTTGATACCATTTATATGCAGATTTTTTTTTGTCATCATTCACAGTCTGGAAAGTAACATAGTTTTATCTCTCAACTATCCTGATCCCATCAGGATCGTCCTGATTTTGGGGTAATGTATTGCTTAGCCAGGAACTCGAGGAACAGTTCGGAGGCATTTGCCACTCTTCACTTTAATTAACCAGTTAATGGTGCATATATTAATAAGGGAAGGTGGAGAGGGAAATGATTGGAGGAAGGTGCTAGCCATGCACTCCATGATGCAGGCCACACCCACTTTGGCAGCACGGTGCATCTCACAATTTTCAGCTCCTGGCCCACGTGGCCATTATTCCAGCCCTGCATATACTAGAAATTTGTGGGTTGAAGTGGCCTAGGCGGATCAGAGTGTGATCTAAAACATCCTGGGTTTTTTCTGAAATATCTGTTATGTGACACATCAAGAAGTATGGTATTTCTATAATTTTAAAGCAAAGTATGTTGCAAGCAGCTGTGTGCATAAAACAGAACAAACAATAAGTACATCAAGCATGAATTCTCTCCAAGTAAAACGAGGCGGATATTGTTCCATAGGAAAGCTTCATGCAAAAATATATGCCTTGCTCATGTATTTCTAATATTTTGCAATGACCAATAGATTAACTACTAATTGCAATTGGTTTGTTGTGGTCTTCTGGTATAGATGTCAAACTTGTGTTTCTGTTAACAGGGTGTAAATAGAATCAAACTGCTGAATGACTTCAAGGTGAAAGAACTATTTGGCGCATCCAGGGGCGGATTGGGAACTTAAAGTGGCCCTGGAAAAAATGATTGAAGTGGCCTCATGTCGGCGGGACCAAAATAACTGTAGGTGGGGTCAACACAAAAGTAGGCGGGATTTAGAACTACAGGAATTTGGTTGTAGTAACATTTAGGAAAACCTAGATGTGATGACTTTACACACAGTGGGTCATCTCTAAAGCCATGCAGGGCAAATGTATAGTATACTATAGGCAGCCCCCTCTTAGTATAGTATAGTTTAGGTAGCCCCCCTTAGTATAGCATAGTATAGTATAGGTAGTCCCCTTAGTATAGTATAGGACCCCCCCTTAGTATAGTATAGTATAGGTAGCCCCGCTTAGTATAGTAAAGGCAGCCCCCCTTAGTATAGCATAGTATAGGTAGTCCCCCTTAGTATAGTATAGGACGCCCCCTTAGTATAGTATAGTATTCTAAGCCCCCCTCACTTACCTTCAGTTGCTCTGAGCAGCGTCTCTTCTCACATCAGACAGACAGGAAGTGAAGTCAGACTTCCTGTCTGCCGAACAGCACCGTGGGAACCTAGCAATTGACTGCCTGTTGCTGCCCACTGAACACCAATATTTTAGATTGCTTTCCTGTACGTGCCTCCCCCCGCCGCATCCAAACGCGCCCCCCGGAAAAATCTGAGGTGGCCTCCAGGTGGCCTCGTTAGGCATCGGCCTACCGGGAAACTGCCCTGTAAGGTCTATGGCCAATCCGCCCCTGGGCGCATCCAATCCAAACTGGAGTTCAACAACCTTATTTAAAAAGGCAACTAAAAATCAAATCAGAATGCAAACATTTTCACATTTGATCTTAGCAACCAGCATCAACAGGCTGAAGAGCAATTATACACTTTTGCAAACAAAATCTACTTTAACTTGGCATTTTTGCCATGACATTTTCAGTGCTTATTTTTTATTTCCCATACTATTAATTGCATCACTGTTTGCAACTGTATTCAATCTTTTTGAGACAATGGTAATCACTATACAATATTTGCAAAGTGTATTTTTAGCATATTTTAGCAGAAATTCCAGCACAATTCCCAATTCACCACCATGGAAAGAAAAACACTTGGAACACAGTTTATTTTTTTACATTGCCTTATACCATTTCTATACAGATGTCTCTTTTAAAAAAAAAAAAAAAAGTTTTTTTAAATGCAGTTCATAACGTTTCTTTTTTTAGTACCAGTGAGTTCATTATTTAAAATGATTAATCCAACCCTTTTATATAACATTTTTATTTTGCATTCTAGACTTGCAAATGAAACATCATCTAAGAATGATACAGCTGTAAAACAGCAGATAACTGGTCTAAGTATAACCATTCACAGCCTTTGTTATTTTCCGTTTACGATCTAAATTTGCTGACAAAGTAGCCAGCTCAGAGACATGTGATTTCCTAGGAAGTGTGTGGAATCAGCTTCAATGAACTCGCAGGCTGCTGTTTACATGGTTCCGCTGTGTAGAAAGTGCAGTCTTGGAAGAGATAATGCTGACGTTGCCATAAGTGGAACATGCCAAGTCATAAAAGAGGGCTGGGAAGGAGGAATTTGCAGAGATTTGTCAAACCCTATGCATACAGTTAAACAGTGACATAAATGAATTTAAATCTGCATCATATCTAAAGCTTGTTTCACAATATAAACATGGTTTATGGAATATGATAATACTATAATAATATATAAAACTGTTGGTTTGCTGTAATTACAATCAATTGGAAGAATCTTATAAGCTTAAGCTGGGTACACACTACACTGTTTTCATCCAATAATCGGCTAAATCAAACGACATTCGACCGCTCGTTCAAAAGTCGGGTCAGTGTGTGCAGTGACACGATGGTCGAAAGTCTGCCCAAATGGACGATTGTCGCCTCATTTGGTTGGTCGTACCGTTTAATATTTTCGTTCCAATCTCGTTTCCGCTGTGTAGTGTGTATAAACTTCTGACCGATCCACAACAGTGAGTACGAAATTACAGTCATTGCTCACAACAACATGGCTGTAAAAAGTCGCTAAAGGGACGTCCGCTCTTCCCTTTATCGTCCTAAACAAGGCTAGTGTGTATGCAGTCCATGGACCGAGCGATCGGACCATCGATCGCATGTAAAATCGCTCGGCATAAAAAGTTGGTTGAAATTTCTGTGGTGTGTACCCAGCTTTACTGTTGTATTCTGGGCGACTTTACCTATTAAAATAATGTGTTTATGTATTTACAATGAGAACCACCAAATCTTATTAACGCAATTCAAAAGGATTACCTAAATTCTTACATGGTCCAGAAAGTGACAACAAGTTAACAGCTACTGAAAAGACACATTTTATGTGCATACAAAATACAGCATTTTCTTGCAAATAAAAACAAAACCTATATTGTATGGGATATATAATTGTGCATATTCCTAATATTTCTTTCGGTCTGTAATAGCATAAAAAATGTTTGTGAAAACACTGATTTATTTATTTATAGTAAAGAGCACTTATTTTTCAAGATAACAAAATAACAATACTGGACTATAAACTTGTGACATACTAATGCCTTTGATTCTATTTTATACAGCAAATAGTTTGTGTTTTGCATTAGTAAATTGCAGGTTATTAGTTTAGTAACCTCTTGAGATCTACAGGATATTACCATATTCCAACTACCCCTTGCACGATATTCAAAGATATATTTTACAAAACAAGTCATACATTAAAACAAATAGCTCCAAATTGGATTTATCTTGACTTTTCACTTCCTAAACAGCTGCAGTCTGTTAAAGGGCCATTAACCCTAAAATGCACGCTGTCTACCATAAAAGAGCTTCTAATAATATAAGTCTCCCCACTTTGACAGAACATTGTGATATTTAACAATGTATTTATATGTGTTATGCAGCTGACTACAATGGAGTTTTCTTTCTGTTAAGGCAATACGGAGGAGGTGGGGAGCGTGGCTATGATGTCACAGCCTACTGCCGCACTCCCAGCCCATCAGAGATATGGAGGAGGTGGGGAGCGTGGCTATGATGTCACAGCCTACTGCCGCACTCCCAGCCCATCAGAGATATGGAGGAGGTGGGGAGCGTGGCTATGATGTCACAGCCTACTGCCGCACTACCAGCCCATCAGAGATATGGAGGAGGTGGGGAGCGTGGCTATGATGTCACAGCCTACTGCCGCACTCCCAGCCCATCAGAGATATGGAGGAGGTGGAGAGTGTGGCTATGATGTCACAGCCTACTGCCCCACTCCCAGCCCATCAGAGATATGGAGGAGGTGGGGAGCGTGGCTATGATGTCACAGCCTACTGCCGCACTCCCAGCCCATCAGAGATATGGAGGAGGTGGGGAGCGTGGCTATGATGTCACAGCCTACTGCCGCACTCCCAGCCCATCAGAGATATGGAGGAGGTGGAGAGCGTGGCTATGATGTCACAGCCTACTGCCGCACTCCCAGCCCATCAGAGATATGGAGGAGGTGCGGAGCGTGGCTATGATGTCACAGCCTACTGCCCCACTCCCAGCCCATCAGAGATATGGAGGAGGTGGGTAGCGTGGCTATGATGTCACAGCCTACTGCCGCACTCCCAGCCCATCAGAGATATGGAGGAGGTGGGGAGCGTGGCTATGATGTCACAGCCTACTGCCGCACTCCCAGCCCATCAGAGATATGGAGGAGGTGCGGAGCGTGGCTATGATGTCACAGCCTACTGCCGCACTCCCAGCCCATCAGAGATATGGAGGAGGTGCGGAGCGTGGCTATGATGTCACAGCCTACTGCCCCACTCCCAGCCCATCAGAGATATGGAGGAGGTGGGGAGCGTGGCTATGATGTCACAGCCTACTGCCGCACTCCCAGCCCATCAGAGATATGGAGGAGGTGGGGAGCGTGGCTATGATGTCACAGCCTACTGCCGCACTCCCAGCCCATCAGAGATATGGAGGAGGTGGGGAGCGTGGCTATGATGTCACAGCCTACTGCCGCACTCCCAGCCCATCAGAGATATGGAGGAGGTGCGGAGCGTGGCTATGATGTCACAGCCTACTGCCGCACTCCCAGCCCATCAGAGATATGGAGGAGGTGGGGAGCGTGGCTATGATGTCACAGCCTACTGCCGCACTCCCAGCCCATCAGAGATATGGAGGAGGTGGGGAGCGTGGCTATGATGTCACAGCCTACTGCCGCACTCCCAGCCCATCAGAGATATGGAGGAGGTGGGGAGCGTGGCTATGATGTCACAGCCTACTGCCGCACTACCAGCCCATCAGAGATATGGAGGAGGTGGGGAGCGTGGCTATGATGTCACAGCCTACTGCCGCACTCCCAGCCCATCAGAGATATGGAGGAGGTGCGGAGCGTGGCTATGATGTCACAGCCTACTGCCGCACTACCAGCCCATCAGAGATATGGAGGAGGTGGGGAGCGTGGCTATGATGTCACAGCCTACTGCCCCACTCCCAGCCCATCAGAGATATGGAGGAGGTGCGGAGCGTGGCTATGATGTCACAGCCTACTGCCGCACTCCCAGCCCATCAGAGATATGGAGGAGGTGCGGAGCGTGGCTATGATGTCACAGCCTACTGCCGCACTCCCAGCCCATCAGAGATATGGAGGAGGTGGGGAGCGTGGCTATGATGTCACAGCCTACTGCCGCACTCCCAGCCCATCAGAGATATGGAGGAGGTGCGGAGCGTGGCTATGATGTCACAGCCTACTGCCGCACTCCCAGCCCATCAGAGATATGGAGGAGGTGCGGAGCGTGGCTATGATGTCACAGCCTACTGCCCCACTCCCAGCCCATCAGAGATATGGAGGAGGTGGGGAGCGTGGCTATGATGTCACAGCCTACTGCCGCACTCCCAGCCCATCAGAGATATGGAGGAGGTGGGGAGCGTGGCTATGATGTCACAGCCTACTGCCGCACTCCCAGCCCATCAGAGATATGGAGGAGGTGGGGAGCGTGGCTATGATGTCACAGCCTACTGCCGCACTCCCAGCCCATCAGAGATATGGAGGAGGTGCGGAGCGTGGCTATGATGTCACAGCCTACTGCCGCACTCCCAGCCCATCAGAGATATGGAGGAGGTGCGGAGCGTGGCTATGATGTCACAGCCTACTGCCGCACTACCAGCCCATCAGAGATATGGAGGAGGTGGGGAGCGTGGCTATGATGTCACAGCCTACTGCCGCACTCCCAGCCCATCAGAGATATGGAGGAGGTGGGGAGCGTAGCTATGATGTCACAGCCTACTGCCGCACTCCCAGCCCATCAGAGATATGGAGGAGGTGCGGAGCGTGGCTATGATGTCACAGCCTACTGCCGCACTACCAGCCCATCAGAGATATGGAGGAGGTGGGGAGCGTGGCTATGATGTCACAGCCTACTGCCGCACTCCCAGCCCATCAGAGATATGGAGGAGGTGCGGAGCGTGGCTATGATGTCACAGCCTACTGCCGCACTCCCAGCCCATCAGAGATATGGAGGAGGTGGGGAGCGTGGCTATGATGTCACAGCCTACTGCCGCACTCCCAGCCCATCAGAGATATGGAGGAGGTGGGGAGCGTGGCTATGATGTCACAGCCTACTGCCGCACTCCCAGCCCATCAGAGATATGGAGGAGGTGGAGAGCGTGGCTATGATGTCACAGCCTACTGCCGCACTCCCAGCCCATCAGAGATATGGAGGAGGTGGGGAGCGTGGCTATGATGTCACAGCCTACTGCCGCACTCCCAGCCCATCAGAGATATGGAGGAGGTGCGGAGCGTGGCTATGATGTCACAGCCTACTGCCGCACTCCCAGCCCATCAGAGATATGGAGGAGGTGGAGAGTGTGGCTATGATGTCACAGCCTACTGCCGCACTCCCAGCCCATCAGAGATATGGAGGAGGTGGGGAGCGTGGCTATGATGTCACAGCCTACTGCCGCACTCCCAGCCCATCAGAGATATGGAGGAGGTGCGGAGCGTGGCTATGATGTCACAGCCTACTGCCGCACTCCCAGCCCATCAGAGATATGGAGGAGGTGGGGAGCGTAGCTATGATGTCACAGCCTACTGCCGCACTCCCAGCCCATCAGAGATATGGAGGAGGTGGAGAGCGTGGCTATGATGTCACAGCCTACTGCCGCACTCCCAGCCCATCAGAGATATGGAGGAGGTGGGGAGCGTGGCTATGATGTCACAGCCTACTGCCGCACTCCCAGCCCATCAGAGATATGGAGGAGGTGGGGAGCGTGGCTATGATGTCACAGCCTACTGCCGCACTCCCAGCCCATCAGAGATATGGAGGAGGTGGGGAGCGTAGCTATGATGTCACAGCCTACTGCCGCACTCCCAGCCCATCAGAGATATGGAGGAGGTGGGGAGCGTGGCTATGATGTCACAGCCTACTGCCGCACTCCCAGCCCATCAGAGATATGGAGGAGGTGGAGAGTGTGGCTATGATGTCACAGCCTACTGCCGCACTCCCAGCCCATCAGAGATATGGAGGAGGTGCGGAGCGCGGCTATGATGTCACAGCCTATGCCGCACTCCCAGCCCATCAGAGATATGGAGGAGGTGGGGAGCGTGGCTATGATGTCACAGCCTACTGCCGCACTCCCAGCCCATCAGAGATATGGAGGAGGTGGGGAGCGTGGCTATGATGTCACAGCCTACTGCCGCACTACCAGCCCATCAGAGATATGGAGGAGGTACGGAGCGTGGCTATGATGTCACAGCCTACTGCCGCACTCCCTCCCAGCCCATCAGAGATATGGAGGAGGTGGGGAGCGTGGCTATGATGTCACAGCCTACTGCCGCACTCCCAGCCCATCAGAGATATGGAGGAGGTGGGGTGCGTGGCTATGATGTCACAGCCTACTGCCGCACTCCCAGCCCATCAGAGATATGGAGGAGGTGGGGAGCGTGGCTATGATGTCACAGCCTACTGCCGCACTCCCAGCCCATCAGAGATATGGAGGAGGTGGGGAGCGTGGCTATGATGTCACAGCCTACTGCCGCACTCCCAGCCCATCAGAGATATGGAGGAGGTGGGGAGCTTGGCTATGATGTCACAGCCTACTGCCGCACTCCCAGCCCATCAGAGATATGGAGGAGCAGCAGCCGACAGCTTCACTGGTAAGAAGCTGCCGACTGCTTCTTCTCCATGTTAGTGCCTTAAACTCTATGTGGGAGGGGGGATTAAAACACTGGATGAGTGACATTATGTCATACTTGCCAAATTTTCCTCGTTGGCTTCAGGGAGATCCCAGGGGAGGTGGGCGTGCGGAGGCGGGGCTTGACAAATCGCATAATTTTGTCCCTGCCCCCTAAACGATTGTCACAATTTTGGCCAATGATAGCAGGGGGTGGGGCTAAGATCACACAATATGTGTGTCATTAAGCCCCGCCCCTGACACTTATCTATTGCGGTGCGAGTACTGGGAGGTTGCGCTGCTCACCCGGGAGGTCTCCCAGAAATGCGGGAGTTTCCCGGACATTCCGGGAGAGTAGTCAACTATGCGTTAAAGAAAAGCAGCTAATGAATCTCTAGAGACTGAAGTGTCTTTTACATTTCTGTCTCCATTACTGAAGTCATGTTGTCTTACCTGTCAGTCTTTGATTAAATCTTGGCCTCCATGAAAATGGCCACCTCCATAGGCCATAGGACACAATTTCTGAACTGTGTCATCATGCCACAGATGGCGAAGACAACCACATCTTGTACTGGCTCAGCATCAGGGAGAATGCCAGACTCTTCAGGGAGTGAGGGAGATCACCCCTATTTCAGGGAGTCTACCTGACATTCAGGGAGAGTTGGCAAGTATGCTATGTCAATGTTTTAGACGCCTGCTAACGATTTGTGCCCTAGGCAACTGCCTACGTTTGGTCAATGATAATGCTGGCCCTCTGTATAGGAAAATAAATCCCTCCATGACAAGACAGTTATCTTAGATATTTTACGCTCTGATAAGCTTTGATTAGTAGCCCGTGTATCAGCCGATTTTAAATAAATGAACAAGGTACAGACATAGTCCTATTACATCATTTAATAATTTCTGTCCATGACATTTAATATTAATAGTTTGAACTTTCTTTTATCATCAAACACTGCATTGTAGAAATAGGGTTAAAACAACATGTTTTCCAAAATCCCTGCTGAGAATGTGTTTGTTATGATACACTCTCACACACAGAGAACAATTTCAGTGCTAATATTTAGCAAACCACAGATTAAGACTGAATGAATACTGAAATCAAGCTACTATAAAGTTACAAACTATCTTTGCTGTGTGTTTCTTGCTATATAGTTATTTTGTGGTTTTGTTTAAAGCTGCAATCTCCTGTCTTGTTCTAAAAATGCATGTTTGGTAAAACAGAATAGCATTATGTTACTTAAAAAAGAATTCTAAAAATGTGTTTTTTAATGTGGAATTATACGTCTTTTTGCTCATAATTAAGTATTTATTGCATGTATAATTTTATTTGGGAGGGACATTGTTGGGTTTTTACATTCACTTGTACCAGGTACCATCCATGAAAAATAAACAGCATATACTTAAAGGATAACTCCACTGGTTTGTATCCTATGTATCTAAAATAAATAGATCCTAAGTATTATTTTAGTTACCTGGGTCCATTAGTTTGGATGATAGATATGATAATGTATCTAACAGCTGCATGCTTCTTCAATGATTTCTCAGATTGTCATGATAACGGCTTGAAAGTCTGTGGTGTGCAGTATACACAGTAAACCCTCCCCTAAATTTAGACAGGCACCCGAGTCCTCATTTATGATGTCCAATATGAACAAGGTGCAGTGCAAAATCCTCCTTGGTGTCACCACTTGTCTCAGTTTGCACTTGCGATTTCCACCAAACAGTACAGGTTTGCAGAGTAGGGGCCTGATTCATTAAGGATCTTAAATGAAGAGGATCCTTATTTCAGTCTCCTGGACAAAACCATGTGACAATGGAAGGGGTGCAAATGAGTGTTCTGTTTTGTACATAAGTTAAATACTGACTGTTTTTTCATGTAACACACAAATACTTGATAGGTTATTTGTACACTGAATTGTAAAGTTAATATGTGTGTGCTACATGAAAAAAACAGTCAGTATTGTTGTGCAAAACAGAACACTCATTTGCACCCCTTGTATTGTAACATGGTTTTGTCCAGGAGACTGAAATAAGGATCCTCTTCATTTAAGATCCTTAATGAATCAGGCCCTAGAACTTTATACCAGCTGTTTGCAATCCTTGAGCAGAGTGAAAGTGTTCTTAAGTACAGAGGAGGCACTCTGCTGTGCCTAGTTTGGCATAGCAGTGAAATGAAACTTCAGCCTCCAGAAGGAGATTATTAAAATGAGATGTATAACTAGTCTTAAAGTGTGCTGTATCTGTTTACATATGTGGAGGTCATCATGGTATCAACTGACTACATGGATACTACAACAAAGCAGTTGTAGCTATGCCAGTTACTATTCGATCAAGATGACATATGATCCAACAGTATTGTCATTGATCATCTGGCTGATTAGGTTTTCTCACTAAACACAAATATGTTATTATTTTAATTAAAGCCCTAGCCTTTAAAATACTTACTTGTCCATCTGTGAACATGTCTTCATAGAGACATGTGCCTGAACCCATATCTGGTTCTATCACATGCGGCAGTGCCTTTGTACTATAAGTACAGTGTAATTCCTGGCTCCATTCTGTTCTCTACAAAGTAAGAGATGGTTTGGGACTACAGCAATGTTAAAAACTGTTATTGAAGCATATTTCTGGAACCATATACTTATTCATTAAGGTCATGGAAAACTGTTTACTATTTTTGTTTCTCCCTATATTATCCAAATAACATAAATGTATTGTATACACAAATCAGCCACAACATTAAAACCACTGACAAGTGAAGTAAATAACATTGATGGCACCTGTCAAGGGGTGGATATATTAGGCAGCAAGTGAACAGTAAGTTCTTGAAGATGATGTGTTGGAAGCAGGAAAAATGGGCAAGCGTAAGGACCTGAGTGACTTCGAGAAGGGCTAAATTGTGATGCCTAGATGGCTGGGTAAACGGCAGGTCTTGTGGTCCAAGGAAGGACAACCGGTGAATCGGCAACAGGATCAGGGGTGCCCAAGGCTCATTAAAGCACGTGGAAAGTGAAGACTTGCCCGTTTGGTGCAATCCCACAGAGGAGCTACTGTAGTACAAATTTCTGAAAAAAGTTAATGCTGGCTATGCCACAGATCGGTCAGAGTGCCCATGCTGACCCCTGCTCACAGTCAAAAGAGCCTACGATGGGCACATGAGTGCCCCAATTGAGAGTCAGCACTGGACTAATGGAAGAAGGTGGCCTGGTCTGATGAATCATGATTTCTTTTACAACATGTGGACGACTGGATGCATATATGTCGTTTACCTGGGAAAGAAATGGCACCAGGATGCACTATGGGAAGAAAGTAAGCCAGCGGAGGCAGTGTGATGCTCTGGGCAATGTTCTGCTAGGAAACCTTGGGTCCTGGCCTTCATGTATATGTTACTTTTACACGCACCACTTACCGAAACATTGTTGCAGACCAAATACACCCCTTTATGGCACCAGTATTCCCTGATGGCAAAGGCCTCTTTCAGCAGGATAATACGCCCTGCAACACTGCAAATATTGTTCAGTAGTGGTTTGAGGAACATGACAAAGGGTTCAAGGTGTTGACTTGGCCTCCATATTCCCCAGATTTCAATCAGACCGAGGATCTGTGGGATGTGCTGGAAAAAGAAGTCTGAGCCATGAAGGCCCCACCTCACAACGTAGGGATCTGCTGCTAATGTCTTGAATGAATGCTTAATGTACTCAGACCTCCATTCCGGCATCAGAAATGAACGGCTAAGTTACTGGCAGAACCATTCTGGCACCCGGAATGGATGGCTAAGGTGTTCAGAACCCCATTCCGGCAGCCAGAGTAGATTATTAAGGCCCTTGGAGCTTCATTTCTGCAGCCGAAATGGATGGTTAAGGTCCTCAGGGCTCCATTCCTGGATGGGTAATACACTCAGCGCTCCATTTCCACATACATTTATATAGATAGATATAGACCCACACAATACAATATATATGCAATATAATATGTAGAATAGTTGTTTCAAATATTACAGAGAACATATCTGAATAGCAGAATGCACTATATAGGCAGAGAAAACACATTTCAACATGCCTCACATGTTAATTTGAATCATATTTGTACTTAAGATAATCCTATACCTTTCTAAAACTTCTAATTATATATTTGTGCTACTTTGTTATAGCACAATAACTATTTGTGCCTCTAAATATGTTGCAAACCAGGAGTGTCTCATCTCATTCCGTACAACTACAACATGCACATTCAAGCTGTGGTCACATTCTTGTGGATGTAGTAGTTTACTGCAGTGGACTAAGCTTTGCCTAAGAAGTGGCTGTGCTGTGTAGAAAGTGCTGTTGCACACAAGTAGAGAGCCATAGTGCTGACGTTGGAAGCCCAGCCCTGTGAGGTTGCAGAAGCAAAGTTGTGCAGGGAGGGAAGTTAGGAGGGGAGGGGAGGGGAGAGATGGGGGGAGGATGCACTGAGAGAGCTGTGGGAGGAGAGTACAAGCACTTGGAGATGCCTGATTGCTGGAGAGAGACAGTCAATCGTTTCTAGAAAGTCCCAGAGCCAACCGGCTTGCCCTAGTGAAAGAGGGACATCAGCACACTCACATCTAGAGAGGGGCACTGTGCTCTGCATCCAGCACAGGGGGAGCCAAGACACCTTCAATGGAGGAGCAGCCTGGCCAGCAGCACCACCACCATCATCACCACCATATCCACTCATCGTCTGCACACAGCAATTATTACTACTACACACCGAGCTTGCAGCATGGAGCAGAGGGCATCGCTAAATTTCAACCAAAGCCGTTAAAACATGACCACAAACACGCCCTACAGCACCAGGAAACACACCAGAAGAAAACAGGTCCGGTTCAGGAGGAGGAGGGGGGGTGCCCAGGGGAAGGAAGGGATCAACAGGGGTAAAGGGTGATGAGGGGGGAGGTGGTGCTGCTGGAAGACATTGGAGTCTATATTTAAATGTGTGATTTAGAGGAGAGTGTGGCCTGTAGAATGATACTCAGTGGTGATCATGTGTTTATAGATTGCCATTAAAATGTGATGGTAGGATGGGCTATGTAAAGTGTTCATTGGTCCTGTATGTCATAACTTGGCAATGCATGGAGATTATTTGGTTTAACTGGGACCATGTGCAGACTTTAAGTTTTATAACTAGACCTACGTGTGTCTGTAAGGACATGATACAGTTTTACAATGTAGAGACCGAATGTGCTATTTAATATCCACAGATCAACTTGGTCACTTGTAAAAACAACTGATACATTGTTTGTCCATTTGTATCCTATAGTTGTGTGTCTTGTGTATCATAAAGGTTGTCAATGAATAACAGACCAGGTGATAACGTGTCCTCTAAAGGCAGAGGAGTAATATCAGACACTGTCTGTGATGGAGGCTGCTGCCACGGCTCCAGGCACTGAGGAGGATTTTCATCGACGTCTGTGTGTTCTAAGTGGCGGCTCTGGGTGTTTACTGTGCAGCAGTCACTTTGGGGTGTAGGGCGGAGAGCTCCCCAAATGGCGGCTTACAGGCAGTGTCTTTGTCTTGCAAACACTCTTGATTACCTGTTTATTAATGTACTTTAAGACCTGGTCTGATCATTTTATGGTCCCTGTGTGCAGTTATGTAAAGCCGGACAGGAAGGCCAGGCAGCTTGCTGCAGGGGGTTAATTGAATTCTCCAAGCCGGTTACGTACACTCTCCTCCCCCTCCAGTCAGCTGCTTCATGTGGCCTAGTCTCAGCAGCTGGAGCCGGGGCCTTGCTTGAAAACCTTAATGGATTATAGGCCGGTGTGTGTGGTCCAGCTTAGCACATGTAGATGGCATGTCACATATGTGGTCAGTGTGTGCATTAGACACCCTCCTGTGTGATGCATCTTCTTGTCTGTGTAAAAAAATAACTTCTTAGATGAATATTCTAGAATATATAGCAGCATTTGCACTTTTATGTTTAAATTATAAAACATGCCTTGTTTTATTATTATTATTTTTTTAAATAGAAAAAAAAATCATAAAACTTTAGTGTAAAACAATTTTATATTCTACAGAATAATGTTGCTTTTAATGGGTATTATTTTTGAAATATTACACAGTGTAATATAGATTACAAGGAAATGTCTATATGCACATTGTTAGTCATAGAAAAACAGTAAGTGAGCTGTCCTTGCCCCCAAGAATTTTAGACTACTTAGGTAACCAGTGGGTGACATTCCAGTGCAAATATCAGCCTGTAACATGGGGTCAAAGTACAGAGCAGAGGTGACATGCTTATTTTGGTTGCTTGATGAAGGAGCGTTATGAATGTATGTTTGAATGAATGCTTTTAAAACCTTGAGAATTATTATGAGAAGGAGGTGCCTGGGAGTGATTTTAAATTTTGATAAACCACATTTGTATTGCCAAAATATAAAGGTCAGCCACAGAAGCAAGCAGGTTTATGACTGAATTATAAGTATTAAGCTGGACACACGCACTGTAATATTGGGCAGTTGGCCTAGTAACGTAGCCTGTGGGGTCTCAAAATGATACTCGGATAGCACTATTATTAGGTATATTTGTAAATGCGTCATGATATGACTTCTGCTTGAATGTGGTCCGCTTCCAAGCAAACGATCCGCTTAGATTGTGTGTCAGCACAGTGGCTAATTGGTTAGCACTTCTGCCTCACAGTGCTGGGGTCATGAGTTCAATTCCCGACCATGGCCTTATCTGTAAGGAGTTTGTATGTTCTCCCTGTGTTTGTGGGGTTTCCTCCCACACTCCCAAAACATACTAGTAGGTTAATTGGCTGCTATCCCAAAAAAAAAAAAAAATTGACCCTAGTCTGTGTGTGTGTGTGTGTGTTAGGGAATTTAGACTGTAAGCTCCAATGGGGCAAGGACTGATGTGAGTGAGTTCTCTGTACAGCACTGCAGAATCAGTGGCGCTATATAAATGGTGATAATGTGTCCGATGTCATCCAGCTTGACCAGTTTCACTTGGTGCTTAGGCCATATCAGGTTTGTGAATAGTCCCATTGTAAAGACAGGCCCGAGCCCTGGTACTTTGTACCTGCCACCTCTCTCGGAGCCCCTGAGGCCATGACCACATTCGCCAGAATAAGGTGAAATTTCCGGTCCATCTTATTCTGCCCAATTATTTAAATAAGTAGTAATAAAATTGTATACTAAATCTGCTAGTTGGTAAACTAAAGGTGTGACCGATATAGTGTGAAGGGTTGAACTACTTTCATGTGCAATTAGAATTTTGTGTTGATCTCTGTGGAGGCCAATGCGATAGCAGTTGCCATAATCAAGACAGGAAAGTTTAAGAGCCTAAATGAGCATTTCATCAGTGGAGACCTATAGGATAAGTTGTATCTTGGCAGTTTTATATAGAAGAGGCAGCATGGTGTTATATGCATCTGTTTGTAAAATATAAAAGGGATCTATTATGTGTCTTATACCCCTTTTACACTGCCACCCCTGCAATATGCCAGGAGACAGTGTCACCCACCCCGCCAAACACTGGGGTAGACTGTGTTTACACTGAACACGGGTCTGCCTGGGTCTCCATGGCAACATCACAAGAGGAACTCTGATTGGCTCCTCTTTTGATGTTTTTTTTTTTTATTTTTTTTGTAAACTTTTTAATTGGTGTCGGTCACCGTTCACAATGCCAAAAAAATTCCCGGGTCGGACCCGGGAATAATCCTGCAAGAGACCAGGGTGGATGTGTGGACCCACTTTCACACTAAGCCTAGACCTGGGTTGCCTGGTCTTTCAGTGTGAAAGGGATATTAGACAGAGTGAATGTTGGGACAGGGACAAATACTGTATGTTGACATAGGGATAGAGAGTTTTTATATGCTATGATGAAGTTTGGGCATTGTTTTCTGTTAGCCACGTGGAAATGACTAAGACAATAAAGGCTCTTTAGGCCTAATTACTTGTTAATAACTTAATTTCCTGTTTTGAAAAGCATATCACTAATATATATATATATATATATATATCTATTTTGATGCCATAGATCCTTGTCTCCTTCAATAACTCAGTTTCTGCAGAATTTCTGTCTCTTTAGCATTGTCGTTGCCTCAAAGTCTCTGTATTATGTTCTTTCTCCACTGTTGTGCAGGAATACTGTTTAGTCACCTAGTGGCTTTTAAATTTTTATCATGAAAAGTTTTAGAATTCTTGACAAGCATTCAAGTGTGAATGCTAGGGAGGCATGTTAGTTCATTCTAGTGTGGCATGCGGATGGCAGTTGGAGTAAGCTACACACTGGCTCAGTTCTTAGCCCTTATTCTCACAAATATAGCGCTTTGGATATTTCTAAATACTGTTGGCAAATGTCACAACAGCGCTGAGGATCGACTTCTTACTGAAAAACAAGGCTGTTTTAGGATCTACAGAACTACCATCTCTGTCCAGATGTGGGACCCACAAGGTTGAACTGTCATTGCAGTTTCAACATCTGTTCAGCTACTCAACTCAATTGTGATTGCTGTTACCATCTCTGGCTGCTGGACCCTCCACACCCAACTGTCAGCAGCTTCCTGGAACTTGTCATGTCAGAGCTGCAGAAACTGTCTACTCCATTAACCTCAGCCAGGGGGCGGTAAAGTATTCTTCACCTCCTCCATTGCCCCACACAATTTGGATCAGTTGTTCCTTTTTACTCTATCATTACCTACCCTAGCTAATACACATTCATTCACATCTCTCCATCAAGCACCTACTTTACAGTCTCTTCTATTTACTGTCACCATACTTCTCTCCAAACTCCTCTTTTTTCTCCATCATCCTATTCTCTTTCACTACTTCCCTCCTCGTTAGTCTGTACAAATGAACTGTTTTGTCTCCTGCACCCACCACACTCGCCAGCCTACATAAACAGAAATATGCCTCACACCCACAAATCCTCCTTGCATATCCTCTTTCTCACCCTGCTCTTTCTCATGGCTGCTGGTGATATCTTGCTTAACCCTGGTCCCCGTACAGTCCCCATTATCTGCCCACGCTCCTCGCTGCACCCCAAACCTCTCCATCCACCCCTTACTTCCAATCCCGCCAACCTTATCCACATATCTCCACTACCCTCTCTTCCCTTCTCCTGTGCACTATGGAACGTCAGATCTGTTTGTAACAAACTTGCATCCATTCATGATCTATTCATTTCTAATTCCCTCATCCTCCTTGTCATTACAGAAACTTTGCTCACCTCCTCTGACACTACAACCCCTGCATCTCTCCTATGGGGGACTCTCCCTCGGCCAGACCCAGAAACAGACAAGGTGGTGGAGTAGGCATTCTACTATCTCCAAGCTGCACCTTCCAAGTCATACCCTGTGAACCCTGCCTCTCATTCTCTTCCTTTGAAGTCCACACTATCCATTTCTTTTATCCTCTCCACTTTCGTGTTGCTATCATTTATCGCCCCCCCCACCACCCCAGGTCCAGTTTCCCAATTACTTCACAACTTTGCAGCCTGGCTCACTTATTTTCCATACTTTGACCTGCCTCCTCTCATGCTATGCGATTTCAACATTCCCATTGATAATCCAACTGTCTCTTCTGCCACTAAACTTCTTTCACTTACTTCCTCCTTTGGTCTATCCCAATGGACCTCATCTCCCACCCACTGTGATGGGCACTCCCTTGGCCTTGTCTTTTCCCGCTACTGCTCCATCTCTAGTTTTTCCAATTTAGCATTCCCACTCTCCGACCACAACCTCCTTTTCTTTAGCCTCCCTTCACCTCATGCCCTTCCCCCTGCACCCAAATACACATACACAAAGAACCTACGTACCATTGACCCAATCCACTTCTCATTTTCACTAAAACAACTATTTTCTCCAATGACAGCATTGTCTTGTTCTCATCAGACTTCCTCTTTCTTTAACAAAACACTCACTTCCGCCCTAGGCAATGCAGTTCCAGCTACTACATATAGTCTCTAACGATCCACACCCCAGGCATGGCACAACAAACAGACCCGCTACCTGCAAAAGCGCTTCCGCACTGCTGAGCGCCACTGGAGGAAATATTCCTATCCAGATTTACTCCACTATAAATTCATCCTTTCATCTTAGAACGATGGCCTTTCAATTGCCAAACAAACATTCTTCAAATCTCTATTATCCACCCATTCTTCTAACCCACGTCACCTCTTTGCCACTTTCAACTCACTTTTCTGCCCACCTGCACCTCCTCCTCCCTCCCTCACTGCCCATGATTTTGCCACATATTTCAAAGACAAAATTGACACCATTCGACAAGATATTTCCTCATGCCAAATTGCACTCGCTGCACTCACTCTATCCACCTTTACCTACACTCCCCAATCCATCCTTAATTCATCCTCTCCAGTAACTGAAAACAAAGTCTCTGCACTCATCTTACCATCTCACCCTACAACCTGTCCACTTGATCCCATTTCCTCCCAACTTCTCTTCTCCTCCAGTGCATGCCCACATCTAACTCACTTCTTCAACCTGTCTCTCTCCTCTCATTCCATTCTCGACTCTCTGCAATCAGGCTTCCACCCCCAACATTCCACTGAAACTACTCACAAAAGTGATCAATGATCTACTTACTGCAAAGCCTAAGGGTCATTTCTCCATACTCATTCTCCTGGACCTTTCCAATGCTGTTGACACTGTTGATCACCCTCTTCTCCTACACACCCTTCACTCCATTGGCCTTCATGACACAGTTCTTTCCTGGTTCACTTCTTACCTATCGAATTGCTCCTTTAGTGTTTCTACATCTGGCACATCCTTCCCTCCACTCCCACTATCTGTTTGAGTCCCACAAGACTCTGTTCTTGACACTTTACTTTTTTCATTGTACACCTCTTCTCTTGAGGCACTAAGTCGCTCATTTTGCCTCCAATACCACCTCTATGCTGATGACACCCAAATCTATATCTCCTCTTCTGACCTTTCTCCTACTGTACTATGTGGTGTAACCAACTGTCTTTTCTGCTATCTCCACATGCATGTCCCAACGCTACCTAAAGCTCAACATGTCCAAAACAGAGCTTATTATCTTCCGACCTACCCTCAAATCTTCATTACTGTCAATAACACCACAATTTCCTCAGTCTTCCAAGCCTGCTGCCTTGGTGTGACTGGATCACTTATAAATAACTTATGATATATATTTATTTAAAGGAAATTCCATAGGTATGTTGGTAAAAGAGATATCTTTAGTTCTGAGAGCAGGGGAAGAAATTTGTTTGTTTTATCTTTGTTAGAGGAAATGCGTGATTTCGGAGGTATGTATCTGATACAATAAGCCTTTGTGGAGGAAGTCTTTTGTCAGTGTCAGTTATCCCGAAGGTACCCGGTTCTGGATGCTGGTAAGTAGTCTCGGGTGGCAGCATTTGTAAGCCCCTCCTACTGGGGTGAGAAGGCCCAATTGGGATAACGGAAGGGAACGGTGGCAAAGTAAGCACAGCCGGTTCCCAGCAACAAACAGGGTGGCATAGGCGGTCCACCTTGTCACACTTGACTCCGCCCTCTGCTTTATTCCTCACATCCAGACTTTTTCCCAGTCCTGTCGACTTCACCTTAAAAACTTTGCCAGCATACGCCCTTTTCTTACTCGATATGCTACCAAAACTCTTATCCATTCTTTCATCATCTCCCGCCTTGACTATTGCAACCTCCTGCTATCTGGCATTCCTGACACCCATATATCCACACTTCAATCCATCCTAAATGATGCTGCAAGACTGATCTTCTCTCACCGCTCCACATCTAAGGAACCACTTTGGCTCTCTATATCCTCCAGAATCAAATTAAAATTACTCACCTTTAACTACAAAGCTTTCAAAAACACTGCCCCTGCATGCATCTCAAATCTCATATTAAAATACTCTCCCTCCCGCCCTCTTAGATCTACCTCTGACCTTCGCCTTGTCTCTTCTCTGGTAACCACCTCTCACTCCCGCCTACAAGTCTTCTCCCGTGCTGCTCCCCACTTATGGAATTCCCTACCACGTTCAATCAGACTTTCCCACAGCCTTTAAATCTTTAGATTTGCTTTGAAAACCAATATCGTTTTTAGAGGTGACCTTCTCCTCGATAACACCATACACCCTAATGCACCCTCACAACAGTCCCAATCTCCACTCTGAACCACATTTGTTTCTCTTGTTTCAGCTGTGCCCTCTTCCACTTAGAATGTAAGCTCTCTAATGAGCAGTCTTTCATACCCTGCATTTATTTTGTCTACCTTGGATGGCCTTGTTTTATGTATGTCCTGTTTCCCCTACTGTATAGCACTGCGAGTCACTGTGGTGCCTTAGACATCTACGATATAATAAAAATAATTAATAAAAGCATTGAATTGATTATCCCCCATAGGTTTGTAATGGTCTTAATTAGCAAAATGAGATAAACTTCTAATAACAATGATAATTTTTTTAATTTGCCAGAAGATGGCATAGTCTTTTACGCAATGTTGCTGATAGTCCTACTTTTGGAGCATTTTTGATGTTATAAAGGAACTTGCAATATACACTTTATACAATTATTGAATACTTGAGTTTTAGAAGGAGACCATATCATTGCAAGAAAACAAATCTTTTTTTAAAAAAAAAAAAGTCCATTAATGTCCATAAAAAACAATCTGAAATATATGATTACAATTCACTAAAACAAATAACATAGGAAGGTCATTGTTGCTGATAGACCTACTTTAGGACTTACCCATACTTGCCTACTGTCCTGGAATTTCCGGGAGGATTCCAAATTTCAGGGAGTCCATTTGGAAGAGTAGGCAAACCTCCCGGACCCTGTAAAATGCCGAAATTCCTGGCATTGAATAGCGGGGGGCAAGGCTTAATCACGTCATTAAGCCCCGGCGTTCAATACCTTGATTTTCTGTCACATGATCTGTACTCCGATCTCCCGTAGTACAGATTTAAAAAGTATCACAATTATGTTTCTGTTATATGGATGGTTAGGTTGTTTTTACTCAAAGCAGATGTACTACTTACCAGCAAAATGGTTCCCTTTAAAATACAGGCCAGCTGTCAGATTATGTAACTTCCCCAGTAGTCACAATGTTCAGTGACTGAGTTCACTATTCACATATTGATGGCCTTGTGGGCATGTGCAGAACCAGTGCATTTGCCACTGCTCTTCCCTTTACAACTATACCTGATGAATTGCAGGCTCGGTCTAGGGCGGACTGAGCCGACTCATACTACATCATACAAGTTTTACAATCTGTAGTCTGTGCATATATTTCCTGAATTCAGTCATCAGTAGTGTGTGTGTGTGTGTGTATGTGTATATATATATATATATATAGATATAGATATAGATATAGATATAGATATATAGATAGATATATATATATAATGTATTTTTTTTTCATGCTTCAAGTGAAAGAGAAATCTCCATATTTAGGGCAATTTATTTTTTGGGGTCATAAAATCTATTCATCATCTGCTATTTATATAGCACCACTAATTTCACAGGGCTGTACAGAGAATTACAGTCTAAATTCCCGAACATACAAACCGAGAGAAACTAAGGTCCATTTTTAATAGCAGCTAATTAACCTACTAGTATGTTTTTGGAGTGTGGGAGAAAAGCCACACGGGGAGAACATACAAACGCCACAGAGATAAGGCCATGGTCGGGAATTGAACTCATGACCCCAGTCCTGTGAGGTAGAAGTGCTAACCACTAAGCCACCATGCTACCCTACAATAGCTTTGGTGTCTTTCTGGTACACAATTTATAAAATCTAATCTTTTCAGTGTTTGCGAGGTTAAAAAGTTTATACATTGAAGTAAAAAATATAGTAAAGCTTGAATTGCTGCTTCTTGAGTGGGTAGAGGTGGTGGTGGTCCTAATTTAGTATATACATTATCAAAATAAATATGTTCATAGGTGAACCTGATAAAGGTGTATTGTGATAATAGCAAATGGTTGTTGATGCATTTAAGATAAATAGTTGTTGTCGGATTTGATATTGTTCACTGACTAGGTGTGATTGTTTTTGTTTTTTATTTAATTTTTTTTCCCCATCACTGTTTTTGATCAGTTGAGCTGTAAAACTTTTAAAATGTGTTTTGTCAAAAGTATGTAAAGCTTATTTGCAATATTGCAGCTATTATTAATCAGCTAGCCCACTATCACTACACGCGTGGCCCAAACATGACCACTATGGCCTATAATAATCTGATTGGATTGTAAAAGCTCACAGGCATACTATACATTCAGAAGAATATATTTGGCTACTCTGTGTATATGTTGGAATCCGATATGATGGGAATAGCTCTGGCACATAAAGTCCCAAAAAGTGCCCTTATTTTGGGAATGAAAAGGAAGATGATTTTGCTAGTAATGAACATCTTTACAGCAAATTTATATAAGTTTCCTATTCTGACATTATGCACAAATCAGAAATCTTTAATGTATTAATGTAGCATATGACGACAAGGCAGCCGCCTTGTCAAGTGTAATACTGTAATGGGCAACACTATTTTGAGAGCCTCACACTTGGCCTTTGGTCTCTTGCTATGACAGCAGACCCCCAGCATGACACAGTTTAAGAAGTAGGTTAGCCCAACAATCCCAACTTTTGCTGAACAGCCCTAAACCTTGGGGTTTGAGAAGGGCGAGGGATAGCATTGGTGGTGTGTGGCGTCTACATGGTTTAGGCAGCTTTGGCAGATCAGTATTCTGACCAATTTTGTCCTGATATTTATTCCTGGTCTGCAGGGGTTAAGGGATGCTAACCAGTGCTTGGCTAGTACAGATGGTGAGAACATATCATTTCACGTCCTAACTTGCTCCACAGACTGACAGCACAGCTATTACACTGTACATTAAACTCTAGATAGAAGACCAAAAAGGGAATATTAATCTGGCAAGGAGGGCTGCATAAAATATCCCTTTTGATGGTTACCTATCACCCAGCACTGGTATATTTAATGGTTGTGTAATCAGTGCAGTAAAAGTTAAAAAAAATAAAAAACATTTAAGGAAACTGTGCGTCTTTGTTTCTTATGCCCGGCAAAAAAAAAAATAAACGTATAAATTCATGTTGTCCACTGTGTCCAAACTAAAAGTTATTTTGGCATACTTTGTAGCACCAAAACCACAACACTTGCTGTTTGTTCTCCTCACACACCAGCCAACATGAGCTGGTTGCCTTGCAGACTACAAAGGATTTCTTCTTAAAACAAAAAAGAAAAACAAAGATTTTACTGTAATCTCAGGTTCTGCTGTGAGAAGGGATTGGCCATTTTGCTAATTTGTGTTTGGGGTTCGTTTAACGAGAAAAAATAAACTCACAAAAGCATTTGGGAAACAATTGTAGGCAGGTGAAAGTGAAAAGTGTGGATGTGAAATATACAGAACGTTGGCCCAGGCAAACATAGTTTGAGAGCTTGATATGCTTTCCGAGGAGAGCTTTCACATTGTACTATGTTCATTCCTGGTCCAGCTTTAGGTATGCCTCACAACTCTGCCCTATGCAGACTGGAGGAAAACTGTCTGGGGTAAGTGTGACATGCCGAACAGAAATGTTCTCTTCTGGGAGAACACTTATTCTATTTGGGTTGCATGCATTCATATATGCATGCAACATTAAGTCTAGTGTATAGGTGCATCCAGAGCAAATATATGTCCATCTTCCGTTTCAAAACTTGCACCTGGTTTATGTAGATGAATCATATTTGAGTTGTGTCCAACTGGTCCATGCTTTAGTGCTGCCTCAAACACTGAATATTTACTATTTGACAGATGAAAGTATTAACTATACATATAATTAACTATACATATAACCTCACATGTGTTATGCTTATGTTGCTGTTACATGATTTTTGAGTGATGAGTCATAATTGATACATTAGGAGGTCTTATCCTTATACCAAGTATTTTTTTCGTTATGCATGTAGATTGCGTTATGGAGTATTATGTTGATCTGTGTTAGCCTTTATTATTGCATCCCTTTAGTCAATGCAAAAAGTTTTTATGTTCTAGGGATCCTTGTTTGGTTATTCTGATTGGATACTGTTTGACATTTTTAAGTAACACATGTATGATTGCTTAACTAGTGTACTGGTATGAAAAAAACATGAGTAATATCAAACCTGTACTCCCAGTATGGAAAATATTATCTTTCAACATATTTAACTCCGTTTGCTCTAGATCTGTGTGGACTGACCCGTTTCATGGGTTCTTCTCAGGCAGTATAATATAGCCTAGGTAATCTGCACAAATAGGTCAGGTATAAGTTGATCAAAACACGAGTCATTGATTTGTGTCTACCGAATTGAACTGTGTAGGGTACATGCAGCCGTTCCATGGCCCATCCAATCAGGGCTTAGCTGTCATTTACACTGGTAACGTTTTGACTCCATTGCTACCCGTTTTGTAAATTACAACTCCTGGTCCTTATTTTCATTAGCCATAAATGTTAAGGTCAACACAGTTACAGTATAGCACCTTTGGCATGCATGTTCTAAAGTCTGTCTTCTAGGATGGAGGTTTTGTTTTTTTCAGGTTTTTTTAAGGCCTGCTGGCATCTGTTAGGAATATTTTTAAATAAAAGGAATCCTTTTTTCAGCTAGCTCCTATCTGATAACTTTATAAAGCCGGCTCCTCCCTGACATAAAGTTTTGTTAACATAAGTAAAAATGAAATGAAAAAATTTGATTTGCATTCCTTACTAGCGTTGGTAGGTCACTGTGTAGGCTTTCCCAATGTGTTTAACCCAGTGTAAGTGGGTTGATTACAACATGATGTGCTCCTAAAAAGTGCAAAAAAAAACCCCCCACCTGTAAAAGCTGTGTCTGGTGCTTGATGTTGCTTGCAAGTCTAAGTTTCCATATTGTATATGGAAAAATTGTGCTTTTTAGAATGTTGGCATTTTTATTTCTAGTTTCAGTTTGGATCTATAGCCTCTCATTGAAGACTATGATAAAAAGGAAATGATTACTTTTTGTATTGCAGATATTTACTATTGTATGGTCTTCTTGTGAAAAAAACCCTCAGTTTTTCAGTAGCATACTGACTTTTGGAAAATGCCATATAGCCCAAGTCTACTCTGTTTACTTGACTTGTGAGATTATTGAACCTGTCGTGCACTAACTCTGCTGTTGGTCTTAGCTGATTGTTTTTGCAGTGGGAAACAGAAGATCTTCTACACCTGCCAGACTACTTGACCCTAGAGACCAATTTTCCCAGGGGGGGCTATTCAGTAATGTAGTTTTCTAGTTAGTGAAAATAATCTCTCTTCACGCTGTCAATAAGTAGACAGCTATGTTTAGCCTATAGTTTACCCAAAAGTCTCATTCTGTCTCCCCCTGCACAATGCTATGTGCATAATGAAAGTTTCAAAGTTCCAAAACATTCAGCACCCTTCAAACTAATCTTTGTCCCATGTGAACTGTATGTTACATACATATAAACATACATACTGTCTTTATGTCGCTGACTCTAAAAACTGGGGTTCGGGATCTGATGGGTTGTGATATATATATATATATATATATATATATCGGGATATAATTACCAATTATTTTGTCCTTCAATTTATTTTTTCATGATTCAACAAATATAAGCCAAAACTGTGTGTGAAAAATTGAGTACGCACTTACTGCTTTCATGGCAATAAAGTAGGTTATTGGAGCGAAGTGCTGCTAAGAAAGTGTATTGGATAACTTGTTCATAAGAAGGTGAACAAATAATATATATTCTTTATTTAAAAGCAGAACCTTTGGCATTAAGCGCAGAAAAACAATTGTTGATGCTTATCAGTCTGGAAAGGAATAACAATTCGACTTACAAACAATTTGAAGACCATCATTCTACAGTGAGAGAGAGTATTTACAAATAGAGAATATTGCCATTCTTTCCTTTTAGAGTAAGTGTCCCAGCAAATTCTCCAAAATATCAGACCGTATGATGCTCCGATAAATTGCAATGAACCCAAAAGCTACATCCAGAGATCTACAGGTCACTGGCAATACAGTAAATGTTAAAATTCATGAATCAACATGAGAAAAATATTGACTAAGTATGGTCCCTTATATCCAAACAAAACAAAACCATTACAGTACAGCTTAGGTTTGCAACATTGTTTCTGAACAAAGAATTCAATAACAATGTCCTCTGGACAAAGGAAACAAAAATAGAAGTGTGTACAATGTCATGTTTGCAAAAACCAAATGCAGCATGTACATCAAGAACCTCATACCAAGCACTGAACATGGTGATTTGGGGTTGTTCTGCAACCACAGAATGTGGGGATGATAATCAATCATTGAGTCCACCTTGAACCTTAAAAATATTACATTATTTTTGATAGTCAAAAGGAAGTAAGGGGTTGATTTTATGGCCTGAGCAAAGGTTTTAATTTCCAAATGATGGGACATTTAGTCATAGTGCATTCACCAAATAAATTCTACACGTGTGCTGTAGGTGGGCTTGGATCATTGATGGCTGTTGCTCACTTGGCATTGGATGTTGTTCTCTTCTCTGTTCACATGGAAAAACCCAGAAATTCTGTATTTGTTCCTCAGCACATTTTGATGTATGGCATTAGGGATCTTTATGGAGTCAGCGCATTGGTTTGTCTCCACGTCTCCTTCCTCTCGAATTTAGTTCCCATTACCATTTCCTTTCTCCTCCCTTTACCAATATCCCTTACGCTTATAACAGAGGACATGACTTTACTTTAGTGCCACGTTATTCCCATTCCGGTTTTCCTATTGGCATAGTGAGTGTGTGTATTTATTTTGGATCTGTTATTACTGTAATGTATTGGGTTGCACTTGGTGTACTATTTCCTTACGTGCACCCGGCGGTATCACGTCTGGGGAGGGGGGGGACACGCGCATTTACTGACTCAAGATATGACTGGGCGGTGCAGCGTTCTCTGCTCTGAGCAGATTATGCGCCTGTTATCCTCTAGCTCTCGCGTTGGCAGTAAGTTCTAGCGACGCAACACTTCCCAGCTCGTGTTCGGTTCTGAATGGGGCATCCAGAGGGAGCTGGTATTGTGCAGCGCCGGCACACTACTGAGCGCTGTAGTGGTATGGCGCTCCTGTAGCCATCAGCCCCAACACTGATCTGTCACTGCTCGTGTCAACCATGACTCTGTGTATTTGGCCGCCTGCTGGAGTTGCGAGCATTACCGGCCCCCTATCCGTCCTTCTGCAACTCTGACTCGGGACCCTGCAGTCAAGGTGACCCATGGGAATTGCAAAAGGGATAAGGTAGAAAAGCGTTGTGTGATGGAATTACTCAGGTTACTGCTGATAACAGCAGAGGTGTGCATCATGTGATGTTTGTGTGTCTAATAAATATCCAATTTTATTTTAGATAGAGTAAGCTATATCCCTTTTATATACTTCCGCTTAGAATATAACAATACCATCCAGGTGTTATAAAAACAGTGACAGTGGAATGGTTACACTTTAATGCATTTTTATTACCACAATTTAATGGGTTCTAAGCACATTGTATATTAGGAAGCCTCCCAAAGTGACCCTTTTCACATTGGACCCATTGCTCTCCTCCTATTCAAACTTATTTTCCATTATAAATTAAATTTTGTTCATAATTTAAACATGTTAAATATTATTTCAGCCCAGATAGTGAAAATGAGAAAAACAGTAACGGAGCAATTGTTCCTGGGTCAGTTTGGAAGGTAAATATTAGGAACCATATCTAATAGCCAATTAAATTCATCCAAAATAGGTCTGTACAAAATCTTAATAAGGGGCATTTTTTATTTTTATTCTAATTTACTTTCATTTTTTACTTTCTTTACTACGTGTGAATAAATCAGTGTGGTCTTAGAATTGTAGTGTGACAAGTAATGACGTAGCTGTTCATTCCTTTTATCTTCTTATTAACAAAGCGCTGACCTATTATGCAGAGCTGTACATTGAGGGGGCCATGACATGGCACAAACAGATTACATATAATTGCAAGAACAGAAGGTGAATACTACCTTGCCCAAATGAGCTTACCATCTTAGAGATGTGGGAACACATGTTACAGAAGGTAGCAGAGTAACAATTGGTGGGGAAAGTGCGTGTGACTATTGTTAGGCCGCTGCATAATCTGGTTCCCATAATAAAGCGGTCATTGGCGACTGGCATTGCTGCGTAGCTACGTTTAGAATGAGGAGAGAGAGCAGAAGGCAGAGTCCTGAAACAAGATATATTGGGAACTGTCTGTAGTAAGACATGTATTAGAAGTTTTGACTAGTTTGTGTAACATACATCACCAATGTACTATTCTAGGTTAGCGTGATCTGAACTTTAAGTGAAGCATGTTACTGTAAATCATACTTACTAACTTTAAAATGTTGGTTTCCGGGAGCCTGCTGGGGAGGTGGGCGTGATGGGGGGGGGGGGCGCTTCAAAATGCGCTGCATTTTGGACCCGCCCCCCGTGACGTAATGACACAAACGCGTCAATTGACGGCGGGGGCGTGGCCAAACGCCACGATTCACCGGGAATCGCGGCGTCTGGGACCTTATTCTGCCCACTTCACTAGGAAGTGGGCACTTCCTAGTGAAGTGGGCAGATCCGTGAGATTGCCACACTCTCCTGGGCATTCCGGGAGAGTTGGCAAGTATGCTGTAAATGTTGTAATGTTAATATATCTCAGTCACACTTTAAAAAAATATCTGTAGTAACAACATACACTGTACACATCAAGGTGTATCTACAAGGGTCTCATGGCATGTACAGTGCATGGTGATAGAAAATGATTATGGGAATGCATTTACAACGTACCCCAGGGGTTAGGCAGCTTATAGCATTTCCACATTTGAGCTACAATCCCCCCAAGTTGTATTTTCTTACAGGCAATTGACAATACTGCATTTAATGATGTAATATAATGGGTTTTTTTCTTCCATAGGACATGGAGAGCTAAATGGTGCTACAGGAGACCGCCACACCCCTGCAAAGATCCTGGCCTCTGACAAATCTGCAAACCAAACTGCATCTCGGGTTCCTAACGGCAGCCAGCAAGTCATTGCTGACACCAACACGAATTCTAAGCACCTAGCCAAGGCTATTAATTTTGGAAAACCAAGCAACAAAACTAAAGCCTTGCTTCATAAAAACAGTATGGACAAAAAGAATGAAAAGTCTTACGAAAGCAAATCTAAAGATATTAAATGCACAGACAAGGGAGAGGTTGGTCTCATTCAGAATGGTTCGCTTTCTAACAGCTCTGGATTTCTTAGTAACGGTTATGTGAGCAAAGGTGCAGAGAACGATGGCAGTGGTTCGGAGAGTGGGTATGCCACTCCTAAGAAAAGGAGGGCTAAGTGCACCGTTGCCAAGACTGCCGAGAACTCCAGCTTTCTGATTGGCAAAATGTCAGACTCTGATATTAAGCTGGATTCTGAGAACTTCAAGCCAGATTTGTTTGCAGACCACGAGGGAGGAGCTCGAGTGGACAATGGTAAAGGAACTTGGAAATGTGAGTCTTCATCCACAGGTGCCAGTCGGAGTAAAGCAATCTCTGGAGATTTACAGAGGAAAAACTCTGATGCCAAACTTGTCACAGGGAAAAAGTTTGATGACCGGCCCAAAGGCAAATCGTCCCCTGTTACCTCCTCTAAAGAGGACTCCTGGACCTTGTTTAAACCACCTCCTGTTTTCCCAGTTGACAACAGTAGTGCTAAAATAGTTCCCAAAATAAGTTATGCAAGCAAAGTTAAAGAAAACCTCAACAAAGCAGCACAGAACAACTCTGCTTCTCTCTCTTCCCTTACCTTCTCCCCTCAAGCTGGGGAAAGTACAGCTTCGAACTGTGTGTCCCAGGTTCCCATGTCTGCCATGAAGTCTGTATCTACAGTTAATTTTGCCAATGGGCCCCTTTTAGTAGGAGCTGACGGGGGTTTTATGGCTGCTGCTAGTACTGTATCACACACACTGCCTGGGGGAGCAGAGCCTTTGTCCACAGAATCCTCTTCTGCCTCTTCAAACCCCTCTGAACAAAAGAAATCTGGCCTTTATACTTATCCTTCAAATATGCAAAATGCCCTGCCGGATGCAATGCAGGGAGAACCGTCTGGTCCATCAACTCAACATAGCTTGGGAGAAATCTTTCAGAATCAGTGGGGCTTGTCTTTTATAAATGAACCTAGTGCTGGCCCCGAGGCTGGAGCAGATAAGCCAGAAGTTGGACAAATGGTCTGGGAGCACCCAACCCCACCAGTTTCACAGGGTGCTGAAATTGTTGCCTCAGGAAACGAGCGCTCAGTTTTCCCCAAAGCCTATGAGCTGGAGAAACGGACTAGCCCTCAAGTTCCAGATGGGGCCATGCTGAAAGTAGCTCATGGTTCTGGGGGAGATGGGGCTGCATTGTCCTTAGAGCCACAACATTTAGGGGATCTACAAAAGCTGGAAGCTGCTAGCCAGGGTTCATTAGTGTTTCAGTCTAAGGTCTATGAAATAGAAGTAACTCTTCAGACCTCCCTGAAAAACACTTTACAGACTTCCGCCAAAGATAAGAGGTACCAAGGAGATCTTGATTGCAAAGAGATCTGGGGTTCTGTGGACCTGAGGGCTGCTATTATGTATCACACTAAAGGTAAATGTGTTGACATCTGTTGGGTTTTATTTAATTACTGAAATATGTCTTTAAAGTGGACCACTCTTTGTATTTGAGAAGTCTGAACCACAAACTGAAATTTTAATGTGTCTTGGGTAAAAAGTAGTACTCGCTCTTACCCTGTATTTTTGACAATGTAATGTGTAATGAAGTATTTCCTCCTTAGCGCATCACAAACCGCACATTAAATATACCTCAGCGGTAAGGCAAAAACTGTTGATATGTGTCAATCTGCCAGCGATTCACTTTCTGATTCATGGCTGGAGTGATCATGTGAATGCAGACTTCAGTTATTTCAGGCCTATTAATTAGCACTAGTGGGTTTAACAGGGTTTTATAATCAATCCAGGATTGAGTAAGTCCTATTGACCACATTTTTTTTACTTTTACAAAGCTCTATATAATGTAATGACATTTCTCTGACTTCTACATTATTTTGACAAATCTTGTTCCAAACTAAATGAAATCCAAATATTTTGTTAAAATTAAGTAAAAGGTGAGGTAGTCTGCTTCAAATGTGCCCCTGCCCTTAAAAAGTCACCTTTTTTTGTCACATGTTCTTTGAATCTCCGTTTTTTCCAAGAATCCAGTTTGCTGTCCAGTATGAGACCTGCAAGATTAGTTGTTTTTTGGCCGGTTTCTAAATGTCCTCCATTGAATCCAATGATTGAGTTGACTTCTTTTATATTTATGATATTTAGTGTGTGAATCATAGGCAAAAATGTTTTCAGTGCAAAAATAATACTTCCCATACAACTCGCTAATGATCACTTACATGTAAATATTTAGTGTCAACACGCATACTTTTGTACAAATGCACTTCATTTCAAGTAAACACATGGACTTGCTGGACAAGAAGGCTGCTGGGAGGAGTTGGATAGATTGGGGATGTGCCTTAAGCTGGGTACACACTACAGAATTTTCCACCAACTTTTTATGCCGATCGAGTTTACATGTGATCGATGGTCCGATCGCTCGATCAATGGACGGCATACACGCTAGCCTTGTTTTAGACGATAAAGGGAAGAGCGGACGTCCCTTGAGCGACTTTTTACAGCCATGTTGTCGTGAGCAATGATTGCAATTTAGTACACACTGAAGCAACATCGGTCGGAAGTTTATACACACTACACAACAGAAACGACACTGGAACGAAAATATTTAACGGTACGACCAACCAAATGAGGCGCCAATCGTCCATTTGGTTGGACTTTCAACCATCGTGTCACTATACACTGACCCAACTTTTGAACGAGTGGTCGTATGTCAGCTGGTTAAGCCGATTATTGGACAAAAACCCTGTAGTGTGTACCCAGCTTTAGTAAGAGAATGAGACTTTATCTTGTGGCATGTAGTTATTTAAATGAGCTGTCGGTGATGAAGAAGGATTATTTTGGCTGATGCATTCATCATTTTAGGTTCGAAGGGGCTTGTTGGAGTGTTCACTGGTGTACTCTATGGACACCCTAAGATAGCGTTTCTTTGTAAATGTGATTAGTTGTGGAACATACTTACTATAAATGTAACTGGCTAATAGGATATGAGTATATGATATGACTTGTATATCCACGAATAGATCTATCCAGCCTTTGTATAAAATGCTGAGTGTAAATACAGCATATACTTTAATAATCTGTATATCAATATTTTGGCATTTTTTTATGCTACGGTTACTTACTGGTGAACACCACGCAGCATGATGCACTAAAGGTAGATCTAAAAATAAGAGTATGTAGCCTTAGTAGTAACCCTTCCTTATTAAGGATTTAGCATTTTAGTGGTCCGTTTAAGTAAAGTGTGTGCATCTTAAAACCTTCCCTCAATAGTCAGTTTTATGGATACTGCAGCTACCAGCAGGAGTCAGATTCTTATAGACTTCAGCTATTTTGGGGGTTGGGGGAAGGATAGTTTATTGCAAATAAAATAAAAAATGAGCACTTAAGAATAAAATATTTTCAGATTTTTGTTAATTTCTGCAATTTGTTAACATTTCACACATACATTATTCAGGCTATTAGAACTTTGCTTTTAGCACAAAGAGGTAAAGCTGTTTTCTGCTTTAAAAGGTATTCTGTGCATCACAGATGAGCTAATTTCATTGCAACACATTTTGTTTTTGACTGCTTGTTATATGCAGCTTATAAGGGCTATTTCATAAGTGTCTTGTGTAAACACTGCTGCAGGAAACAGCTAGTACTGATACATAAGCAAAGGCTGCACAAGCTAAATGGTTAGTAGTTATAATGGGATGTCCCTCCACGTGTAGGTTTGTGCTGTGAACCAAGTAACTTCACATAACAGCCGGTGCCCTGTTGTCCAGTTTGTGCCCTCACATACCAGTTTTTGCCCTTGCATGTCCGCCAGTGTTTCTCCTCATGATGAGCAATGTGACTAATGCTCAGGAGTACAATTCCTTTCTTTACACCGGAAACCGCTTATAGTCTCTGCTAATACTTCAAAGCTAGTTGGCCCCAGTGGGTGGCATTGAGGAGTTTATCCCACTGGTGTCACCATGCAGACCACTGACCCCCCCAAGTGTAGACCGTGGCAAAATGATCCCTGTTTCTTGAAAACTGTATGTTTCACTGCACTTTGCTAGACAGTTACTCTAAAGACATTGTAAGGAAAATTTTATATATATTTATATTGCAATGAAAAGGGGACCTGGATATTAAGTTTTTGACGCAACTGTTTCCTCCAGCATTTCAACAGCAGCTGAGGATTTAATCAAGATTGGTTTTTGATAAGTCATTTACCCAGGGTTGTAGGACAGCCTCTATCACCTTTGTACATCTGGTCTGTTTGTTTACAGTGATTAGAAGCTTCAAGGAATCAATTTATGATTTGTTTATTTTTCTTACTCTGAACTGCTGGGGTTCAGTCCTGATACAAAGAGAGGGTGTACTCTATTTTACCATAAATGTTACAATCTGATTATGGAAATGTTGTATAATCAACATGTGCAAGTGACTATCTAATGCTATCAAATGTTGATAGTTGTATGCAAAGGCTTGGGCATCCCTGGACAAAGAGGCATGTTTTACTGAATCTCTAATTGAAATGAAGTTCTGACATATTCTTGGCATGTTCAGTTGCACAATTATTATATTTCTGAATGTAACAGTGTAAATGATAAATAAAAAATATTACTGTGGCATCTGCCAATCGAGTGCTTGGACACCCTGTCAGTCAGTACTTAAGACCTCCTTTGGCAAAAATTACAGATTTTTTGGTATTGGGAGGGGTTTTTGTTTATTTTAAACCCTTTCCTTAGGAGTCTCTCTTGTCACTCTTCTAGCTTGGTTCGTCTTGCATGCATTGATCTCCCCATAGATTTGGGAACCTTAATCTCCCATACTTTGGAAGTACCATGTGGGGTAAGATTTTGGATAATTTTCTTGCATTTTATATCAAACCGCTCAAGTTAAAAAAAAATAAAATAAAAATAAAATTCATCAGCTTTAGTTTCTAAGATTTGTTGATCAGAGAGCCTCCCTTCACATCTGTTTAGACACAGTGGGCAGAAAGAGCCTCGGACTGAGGCATGAAGGGCTCACCCTGGGACAGCTAGCACCATAGTGTACTATATAAAGAATGCAGTGTATATAAAGAGTACACAGTCTTGACCTGCCCCTTAGATTGGGCAGAACAGTCACCAAAAATAGGTAAGTCATGGCCAATAGTTTTAAGAATGACACAAGTATTGGTTTTCAAAAAGTTTGTTGCTTCAGTATTTTTAGACCTTTTTGTCAGATGTTGCTATGGTATACTGAAGGAAAATTACAAGCATTACATAAGTGTCAAAGGCTTTTATTGACAATTACATTAAGTTTATGCAGAGAGTCAATATTTGCAGTGTTGACCCTACTTTTTGAAGACCTCTTCAATTCACCCTCGTATGCTGTCAATCGACCTCTGGGCCACATACTGACTGAATGGCCACCTATTCTTGCCCAATCAATGCTTTGAGTTTGTGGATTATTGTTTGTCCACCCTCGTCTTGAGGTTTGACCACAAGTTGTCAATGGGATTAAGGTCTGGGGAGTTTCCTGACCATGGAACCAGAATTTTGATGTTTTGATCCCCGAACCACTGAGTTATCACTTTTGCCCCATGGCAAGATGCTCCATCATGCTTGAAAATGCATTGTTCGTCATCGAACTGTTCTTGGATGGTTGGGAGAAGTTGCCCTTGGAGGATGTTTTAGTACCATTCTTCATGGCTGTGTTGTTGAACAAAATTGTGAGTGAGCCCACTCCCTTGGCTAAGAGCAATACCACACATGAATGGTCTCATGATGCTTTACTGTTGGCATGACACAGGACTGATGGTAGTGCTCACCTTTCCTTCTCCGGACAAACATTTTTCCAGATGCCCCAAACAATCTGAAAGGGGATTCATCAAAGAAAATGACTTTACCCCAGTCCTCAGCAGTCCAATCCCTGTACCTTTTGCAGAATATCAGTCTGTCCCTGATGTTGTTCCTGGAGAGAAGTGGCTTCTTAGCCAGCCTTCCTGACACCCCACCATCTTCGACTCACTGTGTGTGCAGATGCACTCACACCTGCCTGCTGCCATTCCTGAGCAACCTCTGCACAGGTGATGCCTCGATCCAGCAGCTGAATCAACTTTAAGGGATGGTCCTGACGCTTGCTTGAATGTTCTTGAGCGCCCTGAAACTTCTCTCCTTGAAGTTCTTGATGATTCGATAAATGGCTGATTTTAGGTGTAATCTTACTAGCAGCAATATGCTTGCCTGTGAAGCCCTTTTTGTGCAAAGCAATGATGACTGCTTGTTTCCTTGCAGATAACCATGATTAACAGAGGAAGAACAATGATTTAAAGCACCACCCTCCTTTTTTAAAGCTTCCAATCTGTTATTTTAACTCAATCAACATGACGGTGATTTTCAGTCTTATTTTCGTCAACACTCTCACCTGTGTTGGCGAGAGAATCACTGATCTGATGTCAGATGGTCTGTTTGTGGCAGGGCTGGAATGCAGTGAAAATGTTGTTTTTGGGATAAAGCTCATTGTTATGGCAAAGAGGGACTTTGAAGTTAATTGCAATTCATCTGATCACTCTTCATGACATTGTGGAGTATATGCAAGTTGCCATCATAAAAATTGAGGCAGCAGACTTTGTGAAAAATATTTGTGTCATTCTCAAAACTTTTGCCCATGACTATGTGTTTCTGTTCATATTGCTTTAGGGCATCGGCCATTTGGTTATGTGTAAATCAATAATTTGTGCTTTCAGTAAGATAACATCGCACTAGTTATTTAGAAATCTTACCTGGTTAAGGAAAATCCTTTGTGGATTTTTTATTTTGCCACAATTGTGGACTATGATACTCTGGAATAATCTGAACCCAGCATAGGAGTCATTCTGTATTGCATCAGTCTATTAGCATTTGTCTAGGTACACATTGTTTACTACCTGCTGTTTTTTGTATGGCAAAGGAATGGGGCGGGAGAAATACAGTATGTGGCAAAGGAAAGTGGGAAAACAATCTATATGACCTCCAGATTTATTATACCATTGCCCTCCCTACCTTTTTGTGTCCATGTCTGCATTTATTTTGTCTGTGCTGCATGTCCTGTTTAATCTAGGATAACGATAAATAGCACCAGTCAAGCACATATTGTTTAAAGCTTTATTTAATGTAATACAGTAATTTACAGATGTATCAGGGTTTATACATTGGTATGAAGTGCTATCCCTCTGTATTGCACAAATATCACTAGAATGCTTTCTGTATTGTGTAAATAACAAGTTAATATTTATAGTTATATAAATTATTGTGTTACATTTCTTAACAAAAGTTTTTTGCCAAAATAGGTAAACCTTTCTGCAATGATATGTTGGTTTTGCTTGGCATAGCTCACCCATTTACGAACAGTTCTTCCACTTCTTTCGGTGCCTACCAGATCTTGCCATAACTTCAACAGTTATTCCATTTCCTAATTGTGTTTCTGACAGTGGGAATTCCAAGTTGTGTAAATGTTCAGATTTTCTTCTGTAGCCTTCCACTGCTTTGAAACAATGGTTGATGAGAGTAGGTAGAACACCCTGAGATAATAGAATGGTCAGTGTATTTATTAAACCCTCTATTGGTTTTTAGATGACTGACTCGTTGGGTCTCAAATTAAGCCAATCAAATTTTGAAGCATGAAAAAAAAGTATTATAGAACCAACTGGAAGGGTGCCCAAACATTTCCACATGCCACTTTTGACAATTTCATTCTATTTTTTTTTTTTTTTTTTTTTTTGTATAGTCTGTTAAATTCAGCATATATTAATTGCTCATAACGTGTCATGTTTAAGTTTGTACTCTGCAGAAGTTGTTAACTTTTTTTGACTTAGAGATTCAGTGAAACATATGATATTAGCGAGATGTTCAAAATATCATACAGCTGATGGAGGTGTGTATTCTAATCCTACAACTAATCTAAGTTTCCTATGTTGTGCATTCACTGAAAATGTCTTTCTGCTCTAGGATCAAAACGTGTGTGTATAGTTCTGACCTATCTGATACAAAATTGTCTGTTAGCCTTTACGTCAAGGACAAAAAACATTTTCTGTAAGTGCTGTTTTACACACAGTGAACGTAGCTATTTTTCAGGGTCATTGGTTCCTAATGTCTTATTTGCAGCAATCAAAATGGCGGCCTCCACTGTGTGTAAGCAACTGGTGCACTTTTATGGTTATTTTTCAAAGGGCCGCTGCCTTATAGGGAGTACACCGTTCACCACATCCACACTTGAAGTAATAAAGTAACATTTGTAATAGAAATATTTTAATGGTATGTGTTGAGGTTCAAATGTTTTAAGTTGGGTTTGCCGATTGCCAGATGGTTCATTTGTGGTAAATGAGAGGTGGAAATACTTGTTAAAAGAAAGTACTTCCTGTATCGATATCCTGATTATGCTGTGTCCTTATATTTACTATTTTATATTTTTTTCTTGTTTTCTTAACAGAAATGGAATATATTTTGAACTTGCAAAAACAAGGTAAGCACCAAATTAATAAATAAACGCAACATTCTGCTAGCTTGTTCACTAACATGTGTCTGTTGCCTAGTCACAGCAGAGACAGCCATTGTGTGGGTTCAATATTTAAAAGAATGCAGCCTTTCCTTTCCGTTGGAACTGGTGATGTCACCATTTCATAGCTTACCAGTACGCTCCATTTTGGTTTAGCCAGTAGATGACTGGAAAACCCTGCTGTAAAAAATGGGCCTGGATTGCGGTGGAATTTTCTTGCCCTTCTTTGTTGTAGAGCTAGTCTCTCTGAATGCTCAATGCTGGGCTGCAAATCCATGGTGTAAGCATAGAGGTTTCTGTTTTTCTATGCTTAAAAGATGAGAGCAGTTTTGACTGGAGGTTATACCAGCTGTGGTTAGGAATTACTTGAGTCTTCCTACGCAAATGAGCCTTGGGGGTCAATGTATCAAGCTGCGAGTTTCTGGTGGGGTTGAAAAGTGGAGATGTCTATAGCAACCAATCAGATTCTAGCTATCATTTTGTAGAATGTACTAAATAAATAACTACAATCTGATGGGTTGCTATAGGCAACATCTCAACTTCTCAAACCCGCCAGACACTCACTGCTTGATACATATACCCCTTACTCCATCTACTCAAAGTAATACACCAGAGAGATTCAAATTACCCTTTTATATGTGCATTACTTTTATTTTTTATTCTTTGTTAAACTTGTATTGATAGTTTTAGATGTTAATTCTAAATGAAAGTAAGTTGTGATATTTCTAGTTTTACTATTTGATTAAAATTAATTTAATTTGCATATTTTTAATGAATATATCCTAATCCTGTTTGGGTTTCTTTCTGTTCTCAGAAAGGTATAACTGTCTAACTTGGCCAAGAGAATTAGCCAACATTATAATATTGTATTTTATGGTTTTGTTTTTCAGATCCCTGTAGGATAATCACTTATAATGAAGCCATGGACAACCCTGACCTCTGAAACTACTGCCAGGGGATTGCTGGCTCTTCTTTTCATCGATGCATGAAAGACATTTTCTGGCTGTCCCGCCCCTTTATAAAAAAAAATATATATATATATATCTCTTGCAGAAAACAGCGGGGGGGAAGAGCAAGAACATAAGTAGAATCGAATCAATGGATATATAATTATATATATACATACAAATATATATATATTTTGTTTAGATAACTATGTATAGAAAATTCTATCCATATAGAAATATATGTTAGTTATTTAAACAAATTGAAAAGTGACAATGTTATTCAAACAACTTTCGATCCAATCAGGAAACAAAACATCCTTTCCCGGTTAACGAAAGGAATTGCATCCCTGGTACATTTTGTCCCCTTTCCCCTGATTTTTTTTTTTATCCCTGATGTGGGATTTTGTTTTTCTTTTTGTCATCTTCAACCAAGACTGAAGTGCTTAATGTTGGCGAGAAGCTTGGGCATACACGCTCTAGCCATCAAGATACATGGTATAGCTTGTGCTATGTAGGGGTCACGGTGAATAAAACATTCTAATGTACTGATTTGCCAAGAAGAGGAGAGCACATCGTATTTAGGGGGAAATACAGATGGCCACACTCTTATTCCTTACCTTGTATGTATCAGTGGCTTCTACATATGACACTTATCCCCCGCTAAAAACAATGAACACATTTTTAGTTTTAAAGATAAGTTTATATATGATTTTTTTTTTTCTTTTAAATTGCTCCTTTTCTGTTTTTTTTCTGGAACTTAGAAAGGAACAAAAACAAAAAAAAACAAAAAACGCAAGCTGTCTTAAACAAATTTTTCACTATTTTTGGAACTGGAGACAGATGCACTTTTACAATTCTGGAAAAATTCGGACAAGCAGGTTTCTTAGTTTTGATCAGTGGAATTTGTGTCCCATCGAAGACTAGAGAATATGCTTTAAAAGTAAAAAACAAAAGGCAAAAAAAAAAACAACAACAAAAAAAAACACAAACGCAAAAGAAAGTAATCTATTTAGGCATTTAATATATTTAAAAGTTCTATAAAAAGAGTAAAATCCGTTTCCCTGTTTGTCATTGTATGAAAGCTGAGTGAGGTTGCTCTGGACTCCGCTGCTTCATCTCACTGTGTGTTGCTAATACTTATTCTTCATTATTTTTGTTTTTGTTTCTCTGCTTTTATCCTACCATCGTTTGATGGAATATCAGTTGTTTGCAAATGAACATCCTGTTGTAAACCTCTGTGGCTTTGACAGGGGGGTTCCATATATATATATATATATTTTTGTTTTTTTAACTGTATGCTTCTAATGTCTTTATGAATCCTTTTATAATTTGGCTGTGTCCTCTCTGTAAGAGGGAGATTACTGGAAGCAGGACTTGAGCAATAAAGGTATTGACCCTTTCCATTAGAGAGTGGCCTGCAATGCATTGGATACTGCTAGAGGAGGTGTTGAAGTACATGCAAAGGTTTGGAGGCGCCCTCTTCATTTCTTTGCAACTGTTGCTTTATGTCCATTCTTGTTTGCTTTTATATATTACCCATACAGGGCTCCCTGAAAATAAAAACTACTGCGCTTCTACGCAGGCAGAAGTGGTGGGAGTGCCTCTGCAACTGAAATAAAAATGTTCTTTGGAATTGAATGGTGCTATATATATAAAAAATATATTGTTTTTATTATCTTGTTGCGGGCCCCTCCAGCATTTGAAGGGGTTAATCTCTTGTTTGCAAGAAGTCACCTCAACACCCTCCAATTCTAGGTTCACTGCAAGGCAGCAAATGGCTTGTGTGTCATTGAAATACATTTCATTGGAAAGGTTGCTTGTTTAATTCAATTACAGCATTGTTTAGGAACCTTGAAATAATACATATCACGTAATTTTGGTTTGGGATTATTTATTTTACCGCAGGAACATGCACATATATACATATATTTAGTGTTTGGTAACCATACTGTACCTGTGCTTAGTTTGCTTTACTATGTTTTTTCTGTTTTAGTATTTTCTTTACTGTTTGTTTGTTTTTCCTTTGCCACTATGGAGACTTAATCTCCTGCATTAAGCCTAAAGCTGGGTGACCACTTGCACGGGAATACAATCCACCCACAAGACAACCTTCTTAAACAATATAGGTTGTTTATAAATGTAATCATTAGTTTCTGTCTTTGAGATAAGGTGTGTTTTTGTTTTGTTTTTGTTTGTTTGTTTTTTTTAATTGTCCTGGAAAGTAGCGCAACATTTTAGTTCTAAAATACATAAACTGTCTGTAAAGTGCAACAAATTGTCATCAATGTTTCTTATTCGGCAATCTACAAGAGCTAGTTATAACTGCCTTATGATCAATGCCATTATTTTTGTCTTGTCTGCAACATAGCCTGTATATGTATGGTCTCATACATTATATTAAAAGGGTTAACAGCTTAAAGGGTAATTAAACCTAAAACACTTGTTGTTCTAACATGAAAATTCTGAAAAATATTAAAGTCCTTGACAGAACTTTTTAATTGTATTTACATTTGTTACGCTGCAGTGGAGGAAAGAGCTACTGTTCTCCTTTTTCAGCCTCTTGAAACAAAAACGGGCTGCTTGCGGGGTCTTTTCAGTAGAGATAAAGACAAGGGCTCTCTGCCTAACAATGCTTTGATGTGTAAAATGTGCATTAAACCATAGCAACCAATCGGGCACTAGCTTTCATTTTCAATAGACCTAAGCTAACTGCTGTAGTTTTAATGCAACTTTTGCCCTTTGTGCAGTGTTATTAAACGTACCTTGATATCCGATTTACCTTAGTGGTGTGAAGGAGGTAAATCCCACCGCAATCTTTTAATTTCTGATAAGTTTCATACAAATATATTTGTATGTTATCAGTAACTCTTGCTAGGCAACTTACATTACTTGTTTCATTGTCTTTTTAAAGGCCAATAGCACAAAAACCTTCACCTGGAAATGAAATAGGCTCTTTAGATATGATCATTGAGACCCCATTTGGTTAGTTACTTATCTTGTTAGTGTTTGTCTTTCGAAATCTACCAAATGTTTCACTACAATATTTTATTTAATGGCAAGTGTTGTTAATTTCTCTTTTTTTTGTTGTTACTGGGCCGAAATTTTTGTTGTTTGTGCAGTTTAATAACTCACAATACTCATCACTGCTGAATCCGAGGGCAGTGACCTCATAGACTTTTTTTTGGGGGGGGGGGTGTTTATGTTATAGCATGTAAGTCAGTCTGTTTATACATACTGTGCAGTATTATGTTATAGTTTAATATCTTGATAATAAAACATTTCTCTGCAGTGAGATCAAGATCGTTTTCCATATTGTTGCTATAGAAAATAACTAGTTAAAGGGGCAGTATAATCACCACCACCCCTTGCCACCAAATGCAGCGTTGTGCCTCTGAACACCACTATCTGGAGAGTTTTGCTAAACTACAGCACCCCAGCTTGGGTGAGACCTTGCCTCTTTCCAAAATATTTTGGGTTTGGTATTCTCTTCCCTTTTAAATTTTAAATTTATGTGTTAAATTGTCAGTAATAAAAACATTTCACACTAAGAAACTGACAAGTGCCTCAGTCAGAGAAATCCTTGTATACTTTAGATTCGATCATTTTTGAAAAACATCAAAATCCAGATAATCCTTTTCAATGGAAGACTTAAAATAAGTCTGTATTTTCCATATGTGGTAAACTTTACATAACACAAGTAGATGCTAAATCTATCTGTTTTTCTTCCATGTAGCAGCAGAGCGTGTGAACCTTATATGGGTTTTGGAAATAGAATGAAAATGTGAAAATGGGGTAAGCCTTGGATGCACTTTGCTGTCCCTAGCCGTGAAGCGCTGGACATACGGCAGAGTGGATCTAACAAACGGAAGCAGCTATGTTCATTGTTAAAAATGTACCCTTGAGGTCTACTTGTTTAAACCGCATCCACAAAATGTGGACATAGTTTTTCAGTGCTGCTCAGTTTCCTTTCTGTTATCACAGAAAGTGCTTGTCAACTTATGGTTTGAAAATGTACAAATTAAAAGACCAGTTGCTCTTAAATTTTGCAATGGACTCTATGAAAATATACAGACTATGCAGGGAATAGTGTAAGGAGACATGAGTCTGGGGGGGGGGGGGGGCATTGTGTTTAAAGGGCGTTACTAGACATTTTAATTTTGTGGATAATAGTTGATATAATGCATAAAAACTGATTAACCTTGTCATGTGACAATATATTTACCCTTTATGTTAACTCTTTGAAGACCCGTTTAGTCAAATAAATAATAAATTGATTATTTAATATAAACATGGTTATTATGTCCCTAATAAAATATACTGTTAAGTGTCATTACAAGGTAAATAATTTTTTTCACTATTTTATGAAAAGCCATGATTGAACCTGTTCTAGGTATTATGCTTTATTTGTGCAAACCAATGAATCGTAACTTCAGTAACTTCAGCCGTCTGGGCAGGAAAACAAGCTCTTCAAGCGTAGTTACTCTTCTTCGTCCAACAAGTCCTTTTCTGAGAGTTGTTGTTCAGTAATAGCTGAAGAAAACCAAGTTGATTACTTTTAGGTCTAAAAGTAGACGTAAATATATGTTGCCGTGTTTCATTGACAAGTTAAGGGACTTATATATATTAAATAAATGAAGGTAGGCGGCTTTTCTTGCTGGCTTGTCTGACCAAAGTGTTGTATTGAAAAGTTAAGTTTGGATGGGTTAAATGGGTTTTGTTCTGGACTTTGCATTTTTAAGTCACTCTAACTTCAAGGCGTAAATGTATCAGGCTGAGAGTTTTCCGGGGGGTTTGAAAACTGGAGATGTTGCCTATAGCAACCAATCAGATTCTAGCTATCATTTTGTAGACTATACTAAATAAATGATAGCTAGAATCTGATTGTTTTTTCAAACCCACCGGAAAACTCTCAGCTTGATACATTTACCCTCAAATGTACTTCCTGCAGGCGAATGGATATTTTTAACCTGCTAGGACAGCCTAGCTTTGTCTGTCTCCACTTTTCTGTTTTTTTAGGGGTGGGGGGGGGGGAGGGTTTGGTGATTTCTGATATTTTGTGGGGTTTTGTTTTTAACATGTGAGAAGATAATCGTGCGTGAATTATGGAGGGGAAAAATGCTGTTTAGGCAAGATAAAATTTATTAAAATATATGTAATTTAGTGAAAGCAAGAATATTATACATTTATCTGCTAAAATTTCTAGTCCACAAATCGAAAGGAAGAATAAAAGGAGATTTTATTATTTATTTATTTTTTAGTTAAATCTAGTCGTGTCTTTTTTTTTTTTTTTTGTTTAAAGAGAGAAATATTTCTTCAAATATATTTTTTGTGTGCCAAAGAGAACTTGCTAGAAAAAAAATAAATCCATGGAGACCTATGCACTTCTAACCACTGCAGTCCTTTGTCTTCCTGTCAAAATGGGTGGTAACCGCTGATAAACCATAAATCAGAAAGATGGCATTTGTCATAGCATCACCCAAGAAAGTGCACAAGCCTCACAGCCATGTTGGTCTTAAATGAAAGGGAATTTGACACATTTTTGTGATTCAGAGCATGTTCTGATGTTTGGTACTGTGCACCTACTTGGAAGCACTTACTGTTTTGTAGCTCTTTATGCAGCTATTCACACCTGAACCAAATTACAAGCTATACTACCAGTTTGATAACGGAGATAATTCATGACCAATCACATTTTCTGTAACTATAGGACTCGCTGCATCGGTTACCAGCCATTGCTTTATTTCTCAGCAGTCTGCGTGTGCCATAGCAGGATGCATATTTGTCAGATTATACTTTATTTCATGACAAATCTTGCTCATTGACTTTAATTGGAGTAACAACAGGTTAGAGGTTCAATATTTAAAAAGAAAAACAGTCATAAGCCACAGATGACAAGGTTTGTTGCTTGCGATAACGTTGTACAACACAAATCGCTAGTATAGACCTAGAGGTAGATTTACTATAGCTTCTAAAAGGAAAAGTGGAGGTGTGACCCATAGCAACCAATCAGATTCTAGCTATTTAGAACATTCAAGAGCATTCTAGTTACAATCTGATTGCTATGGGCAACACTTTCACTTTTCTCTTTTAGAACCTTTAGCAAATCTGCCCCCTAGATTGTTAAAGTTGTGACACACCTGTCACAGGGGACACATGATACAATATTTTTTAAACCTTTATTTCACAAATAAGTGAAATAGTTTATAACCAGAGCTTTCCATAAGTAGAATTGCATACACTTAAAATATTCCACAGTTATTACATGTGAACTATATCTTCAACTTGCTTAGTTTATTTAGTTTTCAGTTTCTTGTGACGCATATATGTCGTAACACGCTGGTTGGTAACCACTGTCCTAGCCTAAGAGGCACAATTGAAATTTGATCCTGTATCTGAGAATCCTTTTGGTTCACATAACTGGAGCACTAACTTCCTCTGAAATATTAAGAATTTTTATTGTGCCTGGATTAATTTACATAAAGTTATGTTCTCATAAAGACACTACGTAGTTGCTTTGAGGTCTAATAGCTTCATATAATTCGAGGGGTACAGACAACTTGCATAGTGTGACTTATTTGTTGTTCGGTATTTCTCTTAGGGTTTTCTTTTGCTCCCACGTGCATATGTAACAGCTTCCATAGATTGTTATACTAGTGGTTTTATTTAATGGAACTATTTTCATTTGCACTACACTGCTTGAATAGCAGCTTCCTGATGTGTCTTAAAATGTGTGCTATGAACCACACAATCATGGAGTCCTTTTCCTACAAGCATGTTAGAATTACAAAATCCATTCATATACAGAAGTTGGTTTGATTTTTTTTGTATCCTTTTGTAGTTTTCATAAGCCCTTAAGGGCATTTTTCTTTTCAAACCTAAGTACATAGGGCTCTTCTGTTAAAGGAAATATGTTGCTAGTTAATAAGGTCACTGTTTTATCAAAAATGAGTGTAAAATTCTAAATAAAGTGTTGATCCATTTTATTATGTTTTGTACCAGAGTCCCCTTCTTCCTATCTGGTCATATCATTGTATAGGTTTACATCACGGTTTAATAATCCACTGCCCTCTTGCTGCTGTTGGGCTATAATTCCTATTTACCGTTTGCCATACAATAGCTGACAGGCACTGAAGCTGTGGTTGATCTCAGCTAGGCAGTAACAGGCAGCTGGCCACTGTTTTGTGGATGTTTGGTGTAACTAGGATACAATCTATAGTACTGTACTTTACCCTATTTTCTCACATCAATGTTGACTTGTGTGGAATGTACTTGCTGACCTTGGGTGAAATAAGGAAATTAAATATAATAAATTTGATTTACCCTCTTTTAGTTCTGTTGTTTTTGGAGTACTTAAAATCCCCAATCCAAAAATAGAATACTGCAATACAGTTATACACTTTTTACTACTTCCCTGATGATTTGTAATGGACAAAATACAGAAGGACAGTCTCAGAAGTGGTGGAATGGTAATACAGTGGTTTTAGTGTAGAACAGAGAAATATTGGCACTGGTCAAATGTTTTCCTGTAGTAAAAAAATTACATTTCAATTTGCCACAGTAAAACACTTCCCGCTATGGCTCAAGGATTTTCTTTATAGAAAAAAATCTGCTAACCTGGTTTTATCTGTTCTTAAAGTGCAATTATATAAAGTCATAATGAAATACACAATTAACACAATTGAAACAGATTGGCGGTTGCTTACTCTGGATTAATTTCAAATATAAGTGCAGGATCGCAGGAGATCCAAAATAGGATGAACTTGATGGACTGGTGTCTTTTTTTCAACCTCATCAACTATGTTACTATGTTAAATGAGGAATTCCACTCTAGTGTAGTTTTTACACTGAATTCTGCAATATTGACACACTACAAACATGACTGCTCTTTTTAAATTGTGTTCTACTATGTGGTGTATATGGTGGTTATACCTCCACTTCTCCTACTGCCTTCATTGTAAAACTATCAAATTCCATTCACAATACAGTGCCGTTACATTTATTTATACCGCAAGTACTAAATGTCTACTTCGATCACTGTATATTCTAATGTGATTGTTTGGAGTCCATATGCTAAGGGCTGGCAGATGTGCTACAGTTACATGATGTCACAAAGTTTCTCAGTTATACAATCACGCTCGTTGGTGTATGTGCAATGTGCTTTCACTATCTACTAATACATATAAATATTACACCTGCAGAGAAGTTAGGGAACAGGCAGGTGTAATATTCATAATGGATAAATGGATGATATTTGGAAGAAACAAGCAACTAACATATACTCTAAATGTAATATGTACATGTCGTATAAAAGGATAAGCTGTATCCTATACCATTATCCCATTTAAAATAATTTTTACTCGAGGGCCAGGGTCCATGCTAATTGGACAGAAACAGGAACATTGTACTAAGAGCACCAAGCTTATACCAAAACTGCATCTTTCACTGGCATATCCATTGATAAAGACATGCATTAATTTTTGACCAAATAACTCTATTGTATATCTCTCATTTTGGGGCATATTTGTGAAGGAGAAAAGTTTTATATTGCTGAAGTGGGGCTAAATTTTGCTCCACCCAATTCATCAAAGAGCTCACCACTGATGATAACCTTGCATGTGGTAAGTATTGTGGTGCAGAACAGAGACTGGAACAGCCAGGTGATAAGTTAATGTTTATCACTCTGGGTCAGTATCACTTGGCTGCCTCTGCAATATTTCTTTGTTAAATTTCAATACGGGATTTTCTTGCAGAGATAAACCCAAAAAAATGTCCATTTAATAATAAATGGGACCTTTTAACCTTGTGTGTATAATGGATCATGCCTCAAGCACAAAGTTATGCAAGCAAATTCAGAAGGCACTATATTTTCTATTTAGAGAAAAGGCAATCTAGTTTCTTGGCATCCTACATTGAATACATTAATTACATGAAACGCCATAAACTTTTTAAAAGTGACAACTCGTCAGATCATTATGATCAATAAAATCATCCCCACTAAAGAGTATTATGCATCCAATAAATAAAAATCCTTGCTATCACTATGACAAAAAATATTATTATAGGGTGTCCAATGCTGAAAGGGCGCTGGGGGTCCAGTGTATCTTTGTTTAAATATATATATTTTGGATCCTTTAGAAGTATATTTTTAGTGAGAATACTTTGTGTGTAAACTTTTATTTCCATTTAGGGCTACATACTGCTGTTTGCCTTTTTTGACTGCTTAAAGTACAAGCAATAATGTATATAAATGGCATTATATTAGAATACCTTTCTAAATTAATCAGTTTGTGTGTTTTTTTTTTTGTTTTTTTTTTTAATATTCCTCTGTGACAAATCAGGATGTCAACTTCATGTCAATGCATATGTAAGCGCCTTTCCTTATTGCAATTTCAATGTACCCCCGTCAGTTGAATACAAGTTTCCAACTGTGTTGATCCATGTCGGGGACACTGAAATGGAGCCAGAAGTGTCGCAGCTTAACAGATAAACACGTGAAACCGTGAATGTACTGTCTCCTTTGCTACAGTGATTTATATTTTTAAATCTGTTTACATGTGATTTAAGCTTAATTAGCCAGATGTTTTACCTGTACTGAGTAGATGCACAGTGTTTTGTTTCCCCACCCCATCTATCCATGTGCATCTTGTTGCATATTGTTGGCTGTAGTATGCAAAAAGTACCTCTCATCATTCTGAACCTCATTCTATCCAAATAACCAGACATTTCCCATTTTTGTTTATTGAATGGTTACTAAATATTAAGAGATTTGTGGCTAGTCTGTAAGTGGATGCCCCGTGTCTCTGTCCCTTTCTGCAAACACATTGAGAATGTGTCAGGACAGCCTTCACCACAAGTAATTTGTATTATACTGGAGGTACCGAAACAGAGGGGGGAGCAGGTTTTCACTGCTGATTTTCCTCTGTTATGACCTACGCATTGCAAGGAGGTTTTACTTGGGCTATTGTATTACATTTTTTTTTTACAGATTTGTATGGCAGACATTTTAAAGGCATTCAAGAAATATAATTAAACTAATTTGAAACCTCTCTTCCAAGGGCTTCACAGAAAACCTGTTGATATTAATCTTGCTACCATGGAATCCATCTTTGCAGACAGCCATTCAAACCTGCACTTGCACTGATGACACTGGTCACTGCCTCTTCATTTATTTTGAGCATTGACCATCAGTGTGTACTCTGTTATGTGATTGTTCGCTCACACTGCCGACTACAGCTGAAGATGGGGGATTTATTTTATTTTTTTCCCTCTTTAGTGATCGTTTTAAAGGAGTTGTTTACTATTGCTCATTGTGTGCCTAAAAAAAACATTCTGACATTCTCCACCTCTGTTAGTATGTACTGTAGCTTTGAAGACTCCTTATTGATTGGCTATGAATGATCACGTGAGGTTAGTGTCACATGTTCTGCAGCCCGTTCCCAACAGCTGCCTTGGGCATTTTTTGCAGGATGTAGAAAATGGTAAGGTGCACATATTTATAATATATTTTATCAAGAATGGTATGTGTGTTGATAACTTTATATTGCAATTAGGCTTTTACTCAGAATAAAATCTTGGGTTTTCAAAACCACAGCAGGAATAAAACAAAAATTAGGGTCACATGGGGGCAGAGTCAATTGTAAAACAAATTTATGCGTAGTATCCCAGAATAACTGAGAGACACTACGCAACATTTTTTTTAGTGAAATATCCGCTCACTTTTGCTTGCGTCCCATAGAGATGTGAGCAAAAGGGAGTGTTTACTTTTTACCGTATTAATGGTAAAAATGCGCAGCCGTGATATTCCTTGGAACACTGTGGCTGTTTGAATCTATACCTTTTTGTGTTACTAAAATGTATTTCCTATTGGTATTTAAAACAGTCTACATTTAGTGTCATCATCAGACAGCAAAATCCTCAATCCTCAATCTTCAAAAGATTAGTATGGATCAAATGTTTGGATTTAGTTAATGTTATGCGAAATATACATAGAGTTCACCTTTACATTTCATGAACGCAAGGTTCTAGTGTTGAATCTTTCTAATATTTTTGTATAGAATATTTGTATTAACAAGTAATACTGCGCTATATATTTGGTTGTTAATGCTTCTGTAGTCAGAAAACTAACTGTGGTGGTGACAAGGACAGTCACTGTTTTATGAACATTATTACTGTACTAACTTTGCATGGATCTTATGTTTCTGCAGTTGTATGATCTTTAACCGCTGACACAAGGAATAAAATGCCTTCTTATTATGGTCCTATAATTTTTTTTTTTTATATTTAAAAGCCCCCATTTGCTAAGATTTGCAAAAACTATGTAGGTTTATGCCTCTGTATGGTAAAAAATTACATACTACAGGCACCCAACTGACTTCTGGGGACTTTCACTTTTATATTGGCGTGAAACAACTTTAAAATGGCTATGGAATGAAACCAGGGAGTTAAATAGTGCTTTTGTTCTGCCATTAAATAAATAGATATGTTGCAAACTAGCGCCACGGTCCTATATTCTACCAAAAGTCCTGATTTTCTGCAATCAAAATGGGTGTGACTTAGTGATCATGTCCTGATTTTTCCCAATTTTACAAGCTAGTAGGCATATTTGTTTAAAATGCCAAGATCCAAATGATCATTTTTTTTGTAATTTTTTAATTTCTCTTCCCTAAGTAATTTAATCCAGTAACACAGCATGCAATGCCCAAAAAGACTGATGCTTGATAATTATCTGATTTGATCAGATTATCCGGCATGTTGGTAAGTGCAGCTTCTCTGCCTTTTGGCTTAGATCAAGTGAGTACCTGTCCAAGTAGGGAATTCCTGCACCTGAAAGGGCCATGGGAAAGCTTGGTCTGGCCAGAAGGCCGGTGGCTTCAAAGCCTGGGATGGAGTAGTGACACAGGGGTGCCAGAACTCACTTGGGGTGTGGTGACCCTCACTTGACACTATGGCACGTTGCAGGACCTCACTTTCAGCCACACACTCTTCCTTGCCCCGGCCTTTTGGCTAGGCAGGAATAATTTTTAACATCTTGGCCGAAAGGCTGGGGCCGCTTTACACGGCACTATTTATTTTCTCACTGTTTGTCATTTCACTTATTTTAGTGTTTTTCACGGATTTTAGGGGTGCGGGTAGGCGCTTATGGCCTCTTCCCCCGAAGATCTAGGGGGGCTGTGTGGCCCTGAGGTTCCGGCCCCCCTGAAAACCATCAGGGGGGCCAGGTGGGTCCTCCCTTCCGGGGGTTGGCCGAGTCGCCGAGCCCTGGGTGAAGCTTCGGCGGATCCCAGGGACTAAAGGGACCCCCCTAGCCTTGCGGCGAAGGGGGTCTGAAGACCGTTGCCCCTAATGGTCCTTTTAAATCTGGGAGTCGGGGACTAGGGCCTTTCCTTTTTCGAGGAGGGCCAAGTACCGCACCCTTGTGCACGTTTTTTTAAGTTTTCACTTATTTTTCAGACACTTGGGCACGAGAGCACTGCTTTTCAGGCTTTCAATAAAAAAAAGTTGGTAAATGCAGCCAAAGATTTACCGCTGTGTATGTGGTCATCTTCAGCCAGCCACAGTCATGCCGGAAGTGACCCAGCTGTTGAGCCTGAGGGGCAGAACGGCCGGATCTTGTCTAATTTGGACACCTGTCTGTGAACATATTGACACTAAACCTGTTACTTAGCTCTTGTTTGTTGCCAGTACTATACGCCTTTCCATTAGAGATGCTCAGGCTTGGTTCCCCGAAAACCGAACACACCCGAACTTAGCAGATCCGAGGCTCAGTTCGGTACTTTCATGCGCTCTCGGAATTGAAAACAAGGCAAAACGTCATTGTTACGTTGTTTCATCTCGCGACCATTGAATTCTATAAGTACCGCTCTCCATGGTGATCCAGCGCCATTTCACAGAGGGACACAGAAGGGGTAGCGCAGTTCTTGTCAGTCTCTAGTGCAGTGGGCAGCGTCATAGGTTGAATAGAAAGAGGAGGGGTAGCAGTGTTCGTCAAAGTCTCCAGTATCATTCAGGAGAACTCCATTGCTGATTGTCATTGCTGAAATAGAAGAAATAGGGCTGCCAGACAGGCTTGGTCTTCTAAATCTGCAGTCACATTGTACTGTGTTATATAGGTAACACACAAAGAGGAGAGCTCCATTGCTAATTGCACCACATTTCTTTACTGACACTGGCAATGTTTCCTAGATGGGCTAGGAGCTGCCGTGTGTTTGAGTCATTACTCTGTCGCTTAAGCCAGGTCGCTGCAGTCTTTGTTTGAAAGTGGGTAAAAATAATATTGTGACCTCTGAGGTGGTCAAAATTGTCTGCAAATGACTTGAAATTACTGTTATTGAGGTTAATAATGTAGGGAGAAGAAAAGCAAAAATAGGGATTTTAGAAAAAAAAAATCCGGAAACAAAAAAAACGCAAGGGCTGTTTTGCCAAAACCAAAACACGGGGGTCAGTGAACTTCTCTACTTTCCATGTTTACAATACATGTCATAGACCATCATTTAAACCACTGTGCTGGGTAAATTGCAAAGGTTGGGGTATTATGCCACATTAACCTGTGATTAGTTGCTATAGTAAAAGCATAAACAATATTGGAAAGACCAACCTTAAGATACACTCTCATAGAAATCCTAATTAAAGTAACAAATTCTCTGTATTGTGAGAAGAATATGATTTTTATATATTGCATTGTTTAAAATGCATCTGCAAATAAGTTTAGTTTCCAATCTGAATCAATAAAGAGATGAAAATAAAGATAAGCAGATTGTGTTTTCTACCATGTAGTAACACCATACATTTATAGGGGATTGAGGAGCTGGGTATGGGGTAAGGTTTTGATGCCCTTTTCTTTGTTTCTAGATTTTAAATATGTATCACAATAACTGATGCGGGGTTATAGAGATCCATGTCTCGAAGTAACTATAAAATAAGTTACTGGTGCTGTTTTTTGGTTTTGAAATAAAAGTGAAGAATGTTTTTGCTTTTAATTTCTTTTTATTTTTTTGTACCCTGTTTCCACCCCCCCCACTACTTTCTATCACCTCCTGTCTTCACGTAATCATTACTGACACTGATTAAATTATAGATCTTGAACTAACCTGTTTGTGAAAGGTTACATTGTGCAATTTTATTTTTCTTATGCAATGAAAGTGGTAAATCATCAAAACTCCTGCTTTCAAGCAACTTGTTTATAAAATGCCTTACCTTAAAATAAATTAGATTACATTTGGTTTTTGAGTGTAGCCAAATCTGACAGATAAGTGAACTCTAGTTCCTTGAAGATGTCAATTGATGTCATATAGAATTAACCATTAAAGATTTTACACTTTTTTTTTTTTTTTGGTCTCATTTCAAATAATTTACTGTGATATATTTTGCAGGTAACTGGTACATCGGTAAATTCTAAGTTCCCTAAATGAGGTTCAAAGATGCTTTTAGAAAATGTTCATATTGCTTTGATGCTAGAGCCAGCCTGTATCTGCTGTTAGCATAAACTGTAAAAATCGGGTCAGAAGAAAACAATGTAATCTCATGCGCATGCTAAATCCTAATGAACAGGCAACAGGTTTGTAACCACTCTGTCTCCCCCCCCCCCCTGTTAGTATAAGTGTTCTACATTGTTTTACATAGAAAATGAAACCTCATCTGAATTATAAGACCTAGACTAAGCATGTGGTCTCGTGGTGTAAAATGTGTTTTTCATTTCAATAACATTGTAAACTACACATAACATGCCCCTGCCCACTCGCCCATTTTTGCTCTGCCCCAAGTGTGACCACTTTTATGGTCCAAAATGGGCTAAAAAAAATAGAATCTGTTTTACTGCTAGTAATGGAAACTTGATATAAAACAAGAAGCAAAATACACATATACTAGAGCAGTGGTTTTTAAAACTGGTCCTCAGGACCCCAAACAGTACATGTTTCCTATATCTCCTTGCTGGGGCACAGGCAGACACATTGTAACATCCACAGGTGGTACTAATTCTTTCCCTTTTCACCTGGAGAACATGAACTGTTAGGAGTCCCCAAGCACTGGGGATGAGAAACACTGCGCTAGACCATAGACGTGCCAAAGCCACGTCTAGTTAACCCTCTGACTTCAGTAGTGCACAGGTATAGCTGTGCTTTAGACTCTAGTCAAGAACATGAATTCCCAAAACACATTTTTAAACTAGAGATGTTCACTGACCCCTGTGTTTTGGTTTTGAATCTGGATTAAGTTCATGTTTTGATTTTGGCAAAATCACCCTTGCGTGTTTTGGTTTTGGATCTGTATTTTTTTAGATAAATAGCTAAAATATGTTAATATCACATAATTTTGCTTTTTTTTTTTTTTTTTGGGGTTCCTACATTATTAACCTTAATAACACTAATTTCCAGTAAATGTTGACCACTTCACAGGTCACAATATTATTTTCCTACACTTTTGGACTAAGACTACAGCGACCTGGCTGGATGCTAAGCGACAACAATGACACAAACACACGACAGTTCATAGCACATCTAGGAAACATTGCCACACAGCAGTGGCAGAAAGGGAAAGTGGTGCAAAATGGAATTGTCCTTGGACCCTCCCACCCACCCTTATGTAAGATATTGAAAAGGATGTACAGTTTAACAAAGCAAGCACTCCAGCGACAAGGGGTACCACTTTTGTGCTGAAGTGTTTGGTTTGTTTAGACCCCCACCAAACAAACTACCCATAGCTTTGCTGCTTTAAGCCTAACAGTGCTGTCAATGAACTCTACATTATTAAACCATGTCTGCTCATGCTGCATCTTTAATCTCCTTTCCCTCTGTGGATACCTCCCTCTCATCTCTGAAGAACTGCCAAACTTCTGTAGACACAGGAATGGATATTACAACTGGAGTGGCATTAGACCTGCATCAGACAGACTGACACGGAATATATGGGCAGCAAGGAATCTATCATGTTGGAATACACTGCATTGAACAGATATTTAAACCAATATATAGACGCAGTTGAGGAAACAGTACTTAAGTTAAAATGTGACCCACTGGATGAGATCCCGGATTTAAGGGAGCTTGTACACGAGAGATACACTGCGCAGACTTTGGCCTCAAAAAAACATTTCAAAAAGAAAATCTGGGGACATATACAGTATGTGAACAACCACCAGATCAAAATGTACATGGTATGTCCCAGAATTGTACCCAGGCAATGTACATGCATGATGTAAATATATTTTTAGTCTTTTCACATGACTTCACATCATCCCCCAATGTGTTTCAATACACACGTATAGTGAGATTCTTAATTGAGTGTCACAAATCCATCTTTGGAGTCCCCATAAACCAAGATAATACTAAATCCAAAAGTATAAAATTAAAATAACAAATATTAATAAGAATTCATTCCCCACCTCTCATGTCAGCTCTTTTCTCATCTTAAGCCTTGCAACTAACAAAATTCAAGTAGAACATAAATAATCATTTTTTAGGAAACAGAAGTACCCTGGTTCCATAAGTGTGTACATCCTTTTGTAATGGGACTGTAGCTGTTTTCAGAGTTAACCAATCGCACTCAAAATAATGTTCAAAGGTTATTATCATACAGTAATAGAAGTGATTGTGATTAACCCAAAATATATATTAGCTGTTCCTATAGGGACCATGTTGAAAAATTGTGCAAGGTTGAACATTTTGGTCTTCGTTCTAAAACCTGTGCTCATCACACTTTGAACACCATATCCACTGTGAACCATGGTGGAGCAGTATCATACTTTGGGGCTGCTGTTCTTCTGCTGGAACAGGGACTCTAGCCAAGACAGAGGGCATAAGGAATAGTTCCAAATGTCAAGATATTTTGGCAGAAAACCTGTTGGCGTCTGTCAGCTGAAGATGAACGGGAATTTCATCTTCCAATATGATCATGTTCTAAAGCACACATCCAAGTCAAACAAGGAATAGCTTTAGAAAAGGAAGATCAGTTTATAATCCAGGCCCAGCACAGACCTCAATCTGATTGAACAACAGTGGAATGACCCAAAGGGGTCTGTGCACAGGAGATCACCTTGCAATCTGTTGGACCTTGAATTTTTTTGCAGGGAAGAGTAGAATACAATTACAGAGTTCAGGTGTACACAGTCCATAGAGAATTATTCAACAATACTCGCTTCTATAATAAAAACAAAAGGTGTTTCCACAAAGTATTAGTTTAGGGTGTGCACACTTATGCAATCTGGTTATAGGTTTTTTAATTTTGCTTCTTTTTCCTAAAAATTGTCTATTTGTTTTTCAATTGAACTTTGATTGTTGCAAGGTCACATTAAAGCTGGAAACAGCCTGATATTTTGATTGTAGGCTTTAGATCACAAACACCTGTTATTTCAATAAGGGTGTGTAGAATTTTTGTATCCCCTGAATTTGAAAACAATAAAATATAAAATATATTAAAATATATTAAAATATAAACAGACACATATGTAAATTTTACAATGGAAAACACATAAATATATTTAATACTCATAACCTATAGTATTACACAGAACTTAATCATAATCAAGGATTCACTTAAAAATATCAAGAAACACATTTCTATCGCAGACACAAATAGACAAGTTCTGTTCACGGCCAGTTGGTCAGCTACATAGACGGTCTATTTCACAACTAATAACTTGATTTATATTCATTCATTTGTACTGTATAAACTGCTCGGAATAGTGAGAGCTCCGCCAATCATCAGTCACTCTCCCTTTATTCATACACTTACGAGACAAATACTTGTTTTCTTTTACATGGGTGCAGCACAGGTCCAATAATTAAGATTTTTAATTAACATGTTATCAATTATTTGAGACTACTTAATACAGTTCATGGCAACTTACATCTATTAATAACACAACACATATTGGTCACCTAATAATATACATAAGGATAACTAGTTAAATATAATTGATGCAGATGAAAAAATAAACCACCGCTCTAGGTGTATAGAGTGTAATAGTTCTATTCTGATCATCGATTAGTACTAAATCAAGAAAGACCTTAATACACCCAAGACATTATGAAAGAAAATGTCAACAGATATTACTCATAAACATTAATTATGTGGCTTTCTTACTATGAATTAATATATAAAACATTTCTGGATATGTATCAATAAGTCTGATTTACTGGGAAAAGGTGCTTATATATAGGTGAACATACATGGGGGTTCTCAATGACCTTATTGTGTGTAGTCTAGAAGAATAACCCTAAAATAATCTGTTGGCTAAAATGAGATTGGTAGTTGTGAGTAGTGATGGATTCTGAATGGAACTCATTATAATGAGAAACAAAAGTGATCTATAAGGAGAATACAGGAAATAACCTCACGACAACCTGTGTCCGAGGAGAACCTGTCACAAGATAATGTGATTGGCTACCTTTCAATATTAAGAATTGGCACTGGGGAGAGTATGGATGATTTCCAGAACATTAGTGATAAATTAATTGGGTGCATCAGAATGATGCAATCAGAGGTGACTCAACAACTAGTTATTGGAACGATGCAAATGTGATCACCACAAGTTCAAGATTATACTGCTGCCAATGCAACTGAGTAAGTTATTTGAAGTCAATTGGATTTGGGAGAGAGAAATAATCATAGACTAGGCTGCAGCTTCAGAGCCATGATACAGTCTGTAACCATAGCTGTAAGTAAGAGGCTGCATAGCTCTGAGTGGGTCATGACTGTAATCACTGCAGAACTCAAACTAGGCAAGTACAGCACATCTCAGGTATAGATTAGGCTGCCTGCTCAGAGTGGTAACCTGTATAACAACTGCAGCATTATGTAAGAAGCTGTATGACTCTGCAGCAGGTCAGATTTGTGATCACTGTAATTCTCAAGCTGAGCAAACACAGCACAGCTCAAGCAAAGTCTAGGCTGCCCATTCTGAGCGGCAATATATGTAACAACTGCAGCATTATAAAAACTCTGGTGGGTAATGGTTGTGATCAGTTCAGTATTTAAGCTGAGCAAGTATCTCACATTTCAAGCACAGATCAGGATCACATTCAGAGCCATAATAGATAAAGCACCTACAATAACATATATGAGGCTGTATAGATTGGGGGGGGGTCATCATTATGATTTTCAGGGTACTCAGTGCCATACAAATAACTGGTGCATGAATAGACTGCCTATAAAGAGCAGCAACCCATTTAAGAACATACTTTTGAATTATTTAGTAGGCTCACTATATTAGCAGTAGGGGCGTAAATTCTATTGATATAGATTTAGGATATATATTGTCCTTATAATTAGTAATGTGTCTGCTAGTAACTATAACTAACTAAAGTAAAAAATTTAAGTAAACTAAAGTCAAATTGTGTGTACATGGATAAAACGCTCCATTAATTTCAAATGACTTAATTAATTACTAACAGCATCTAATGCAGCACACTAATGAGACAAACAGTGTATTAATGTTTTCCTGGAGATTCTCTTACATGTCTGAGTGACACCTGTGTTACAAAGTTCTTGTTACAATAAAGTTACCATAAAAAAAGAATGCTGATAAGAACCGGATAATTTAGGCACTGATAGGAGATACCGCTATGATATTGTGTACTTTGTTTTCTGCTTATTTACAGGCTATGTTATTAAAAATTGTGCACAGTTCATAAGGGGCAAGAAGTTATTTAATCTACAGTGCATTTTTTTTTCCTTATGAAAAAAACAATTTTAAATGGAATACATTAAAACCTTTTATTTTTTTATTAAAAACAACCGTGAGATAAAATAAAAGTGGGAGAAGGTTAAATATTGTGTGCTAAAATTACAATAGCGAAAAATCTGCAATTGTCTTGTATTCACCGTCTTCTACTTAATATATTGTTGACTTATTTCTAATCGATGGTTTGTCATCATTTTATTGTGGTTTACTTTCTGCCACTCCTCTACGTAGATTGTATTTGTATAGATAGAATTAATCAGATGGCAATAATACAAGTCTATGGGGCATTTTTACTAAACTGCGGTTTTGAAAGAAATGGAGATGTTGCCTGTAGCAACCAATCAGATTCCAGCTGTCATTTTGTAGAATGTACTATACAAATGATAACTAGAATCTGATTGGTTGCTATAGGCAACATCTCCACTTTTTCAAACCCGCAGTTTAGCAAATACACCCCTATATGTTGACAGTCATAGCATATAGGTAGTTTCTAGGCTGTGTGACCATTCATTTAGGTTTGTAGGTTGCAGATTCTCCTCAATATAACCTTATTACATTATATACATTAAATATGGGAACAACTTTATTTGAACCATTATGTACTGTATTTCAGAAGTTCTGTTTAGGACCTGTAACTAATGTTGGGTATCTGTGTGACAATAAATGTATAGTCTGCTATCTATCCTCTTCACTGCACTCTTATATTGCATGAATTGCTTATATAATTTTCCCTGTTGTTTGTTTGTAGCATTAAATAAATAACCTGACTTTACAACTATTGATAATCCCTGATGAATAATAGAAATTGTGGCTCATTATACATGGAAAGGAAATAAATAATGTATAGATGATTGAAATAATTATATTTTTGATTAATTAAAAATGCATGCTCTGATTAAGGGGTATAGTTACTAAACTGCTAGTTTGAAAAAGTGGAGATGTTGCCTATAGCAACCAATCAGATTCTAGCTGTCATTTATCTATTAAGTGTAAGGAACATTATAGGTATTATTGACCCTTTTAACCAATTTCTCAATATACTTTCTTTCATATTACCTCTATTAAAATAAGTCTAATTATTTTCAATCTTTCACTAGGAAAAAGTATGGTCTGGAGTGATTATTAATAACAATACAGAATAATATTTTAGAATATAATCTCAGTACGGAGTTCTAGAGCACATCCAAATCAAAATCTTTCTCTTTCTTCGTTTTGATTACTCACAAACACCCAGCTTATTGCAGCTATTTGATACAGAACATGATTTAAATAGCTATTGAAATCATTTTTGTCACCCACAATGTAAAGAATTAGTGAGTTAATGGGTTATTGCCAGTAAAATTATTTTTTTCATGTGATCATTGCAAGCCTATATAATAATTAATTTATAAGTGTACAGTACATGAAACAATATAAATGAAATGAGAAAGAACAAAAGGAAGACTTACAGAATCCACAAGTAAACAATGCATGTAGTAAAAGTATATCCATCTTTTGCTCATAAATATATTAAGAATATAGAGAAGCCTTTAGCTCATGCTCCACCGTTGTCCATTGACATTTGATCTTCCCTTTCTTGTGTACAAATTATATTTAATTTTACATTTACCACATATGACAGCTCCCATTTATATCAACATATGCAAATATGCATGCAACCGAAATAAACGACTTTCTGCAGAATAACACTCATATTTATAGAACAATAAATATTTGTAATAAATGCAGTATATTAAAAGGTGAATTTTGCCTCACAAATGTCTCACGTGGACAGATTTTGGACCTCATTTAGAGTCGGACGGAAAGTCCATCTAAGAAGTGTAGGAGTGGGAGTGTGCCACAGCTTGATAGGGTATTACGAGTGGCAAGCAACCCCAGTTGCATCCCACTCTAATTACCCTATCGAGCTGCGAGCAGTTCCTGCAGCTAGCTAAATACTTGTCTGTAATATATACATCCTCTGCTGTTGGTGCAAATCATATTTGTAAGGTTGGCATACCTATAAATATAATATTCAGACAGAAACAGTTGATGTACCCGCTGCTTGAATTTTGTTTGCATTGAAATTCCTTGTAAGGGGAAATGAGAGGGCATATTTTTTATTGCTATTATGAAGAAGGGCTAATATTTCAGAGAATCCTAACCCTTTCCATTGTTTTCATGTTTAAACTGTGTCATTAACATCCGCTGTTTTTCCCCTCTCATTGTCCCAGCAGCGAGTTATGAGGTTCAGCCGACCCCTGGAGAAAAGACCTTCTGTAAATTGCTTAGAAATCACTTCACGTTTGTTCAAAACAGCATTTCATGTGAAATCATGTGTTTTTAGAAGGTACAAAAAAAAAATCTGTCTCGGCTTCTATGGGATATAAGCTATTTATATACACTTTAATGCTAAGTAAGTATTGTTTGAACTTGTGGACACATATCTAAATAGAAACATTATAACATTCTAAAAGATTTGGACAGATTGTTTATTGAACCTATGAGGTAGACAACAGTGACATATAACCAAGATCATAAGCAAACTGTAATTACTGTTCTATGCTAAAAGTAAACAAAAATATTTTTTAAAAAACATAATGAATCTTAGGGCTGTTAACACAATATAACAATTTATGGTCTGAGCATTACTGGTGTCTAATTCAAGAATAATTTTTATTTCTAGAATAACCATGTGAATTTTGATGGGGTTTTCCCTGTTATAAATAGGGCCTCTTTTTCAAACAAGTTTCAGTTTAAAATATTTAAATTTTAAAGGTAAAATGAAACAAAACAGTATGCACATACACTTTTCCATGTTTCCCCCCCTGATTATTTTTCACATTTATTTACATAACTTGTTTAGTTTTTCAGAATCAGGAAATCATAGGTAGTAATTGTTTGAGCATATATTCAGTGACTATCCTGGCCCTTATACCACATGATGTATGTTAGCTATGCACAGGAATTACTAGGTTGAGTTACAGTGACAAACGTTATGGAGTTTTTTGCAGAATCAGAGCAAACAGGAGAAACATAAACACTGAAGTATTGCAAGAATTAATAATTGTCACAATGAAATGCAGGAGTTAAACAGTCTTTTGTTGCTGCACCTATATACAAAATCTCTTAAAATTTTACTGAAGCATATCTTCAGTATAGACAAGGCAAGATAATAAACAGTATCTCCTGAAGTTATACTGAAACAGAGTATACAGACTTTCGGCAAGGCAGGTAATGCACACTGTCTCTTGAAGCAATGCTGATGAAAATGTACTCAAGTTCTAGTAATCACTGTGAAGTTCCTCTCTGTGTAATACTGCAAGATAATGAAGAATGTTTCTTGAGGCAAGACTGGTGCAAATTAACAGGAATCACTGCTTAGCCTCTCTAGAGAGCAAATGATAGTTACTGCAGTCCCTGCCTGGGGATTCTGAGTTGACATATATGTGAATAGCATGTTGATGCAGACCATGAGACAAACAGAAAGTTACTTTAGTGATTACAACAAAATATCAAGAGGCCAATCTGAACTAAGCCCGAACCCAGCAGATTTGTATGATGCAGTGCAGACATCAGATTTCAATGCAGAACCATGAACCGATGCAAGGTCATGAACAAACTTGGACAAGATAAACTGGTCAAGAAGCATGCGTATCCAACGCTATACAACTCCATCACTGGCCAGGTTTGAAAGCAATAGGGGTCACCAATCAACTATTCAGAGAAAGCACACCTGCACTGAAGCTCAGACTTGATTAAAAGCAATTATGCCTATAACAGATCGGAGGGAGACACACCACACATCAGCTTAATTTTCTCTGCATTCTGCTTTACTCAGACCTGGTAGGAGTTCAGCAGTGTCTCCCTCTGAGTGCTGATTTGGGGGCTGCACTTAATAAGCTCTCCGCTGTCCTGCATGCATTACCAGTGATAGAGTTACACTATACCCTCTAGGTTCCTGAATCTGCGTTCTGTTTGCTTTTGACTTTTCATCAGTAATTCCTGGCTCTGCATTTGTTTGTCTCCTGGTAACTGATATCTGAGTGCATCTTATAGTCTGCTGGTTCCCCAACTCGGCTTCCATTTGTATTCTGGTTCCTGATATCTGTCTTTGTATCTGCACGCTACTCATATAGCTCTACACAGTATTACCAGGCATGGACAGCAGCTCTGCATGGCTTTTCTGATCAATGGACTCTGTTTTATATTCCTGTATTGCCTTAAAGACTGAAAATCTGCACCAGCTTTACCTCAGAGACTCTGTGTTATATTTCTGCATTGCTTCAGAGATTGTTATATTATTACATTGCCTCAGAGACTGTACTATAGTCCTGCATTGCCTAAGAGACTTTGTTTAGTCCTGCATTGCCTTAGAGACTATGTTATATTCCTGCATTGTCTTTTGACTGTGACTATTTTCTAGGGATGAGCGCACTCGGATTTCTGAAATCCGAGCCCACCCGAACGTTGCGGATCCGAGTCGGATCCGAGACAGATCCGGGTATTGGCGCCAAATTCAAAAGTGAAACTGAGGCTCTGACTCATAATCCCGTTGTCGGATCTCGCGATACTCGGATCCTATAAATTCCCCGCTAGTCGCCGCCATCTTCACTCGGGCATTGATCAGGGTAGAGGGAGGGTGTGTTAGGTGGTCCTCTGTGCTGTTTAGTTCTGTGCTGTTTAGTTCTGTGCTGTTTAGTTCTGTGCTGTTTAGTGCTGTGCTGTGCTGTGCTGTTTAGTGCTGTGCTGTGCTGTGCTGTGCTGTGCTGTGCTGTGCTGTGTTCTGCAGTATCAGTCCAGTGGTGCTGTGTGCTGTGCTCTGTCCTTCTGAGGTCAGTGGTGCTGCTGGGTCCTGTGCTGTGTCCTGTTCAGTCCAGTGGTGCTGTGTCCTGTGCTCTGTGCTTCTAAGGGCATAGTTATTTCCCCAATATTCCCCTGTGTTTAAAAAAATAAAAAAAAGTTTTTTTAAAAAATACCAAAAACTACTTTAATATTTTTTAATTACCACAAAATTTTCACAACCAATCCTGCAGTATAAGCCCATTGGTACTGCAATATTACCAAGTTCACACATTCAGCAGTAAAAGTCCAGTGGTACTGCAATATTACAAAGTTTACACATTCTGCAGTATCAGTCCAGTGGTGCTGTGTCCTGTGCTCTGTCCTGCTGAGTTCCGTAGTGCTGCTGGGTCCTGTGCCGTGTCCTGTTCAGTCCAGTGGTGCTGTGTCCTGTGCTCTGTGCTTCTAAGGGCATAGTTATTTCCCCATTATTCCCAAGTTTTTAAAAAATAAAAAAAAAGTAAAAAATAATAAAAAATTTAAAAAAAAATAAATATATAATAATTATAACCAAATTTGCAAAACCAATCCAGCATTATAAGTCCATTGGTACTGCAATATTACCAAGTTCACACATTCTGCAGTATCAGTCCAGTGGTGCTGTGTCCTGTGCTCTGTCCTGCTGAGTTCCGTAGTGCTGCTGGGTCCTGTGCCGTGTCCTGTTCAGTCCAGTGGTGCTGTGTCCTGTGCTCTGTGCTTCTAAGGGCATAGTTATTTCCCCACTATTCCCAAGTTTTTTAAAAATAAAAAAAAAGTAAAAAAAAATAAAAAATTAAAAAAAAAAAAATATATAATAATTATAACCAAATTTGCAAAACCAATCCAGCAGTATAAGTCCATTGGTACTGCAATATTACCAAGTTCACACATTCTGCAGTATCTTGTGCTACATATAATGGAGACCAAAAATTTGGAGGATAAAGTAGGGAAAGATCAAGACCCACTTCCTCCTAATGCTGAAGCTGCTGCCACTAGTCATGACATAGACGATGAAATGCCATCAACGTCGTCTTCCAAGCCCGATGCCCAATCTCGTAGTACCGGGCATGTAAAATCCAAAAAGCCCAAGTTAAGAAAAAGTAGCAAAAAGAGAAACTTAAAATCATCTGAGGAGAAACGTAAAGTTGCCAATATGCCATTTACGACACGGAGTGGCAAGGAACGGCTTAGGCCCTGGCCCGTGTTCATGACTAGTGGTTCAGCTTCACCCACGGATCTTAGCCCTCCTCCTCCTCCCCCCCCTACAAAAAATTGAAGAGAGTTATGCTGTCAGCAACAAAACAGCAAACAACTCTGCCTTCTAAAGAGAAATTATCACAAATCCCCAAGGCGAGTCCAAGGGTGTTGGTGGTTGTCAAGCCTGACCTTCCCATCACTGTACGGGAAGAGGTGGCTCGGGAGGAGGCTATTGATGATGTAGCTGGCGCTGTGGAGGAACTTGATGATGAGGATGGTGATGTGGTTATTGTAAATGAGGCACCAGGGGGGGAAACAGCTGATGTCCATGGGATGAAAAAGCCCATCGTCATGCCTGGTCAGAAGACCAAAAAATGCACCTCTTCGGTCTGGAGTTATTTTTATCCAAATCCAGACAACCAATGTATGGCAATATGTAGCTTATGTAAAGCTCAAATAAGCAGGGGTAAGGATCTTGCCCACCTAGGAACATCCTCCCTTATACGTCACCTGAATAACCTTCATAGTTCAGTGGTTAGTTCAGGAACTGGGGCTAGGACCCTCATCGGTACAGGGACACCTAAATCCCGTGGTCCAGTTGGATACACACCAGCAACACCCTCCTCGTCAACTTCCTCCACAATCTCCATCAGATTCAGTCCTGCAGCCCAAGTCAGCAGCCAGACTGAGTCCTCCTCAATACGGGATTCATCCGAGGAATCCTGCAGCGGTACGCCTACTACTGCCACTGCTGCTGTTGCTGCTGTTAGTCGGTCATCTTCCCAGAGGGGAAGTCGTAAGACCGCTAAGTCTTTCACCAAACAATTGACCGTCCAACAGTCGTTTGCCATGACCACCAAATACGATAGTAGTCACCCTATTGCAAAGCGTATAACTGCGGCTGTAACTGCAATGTTGGTGTTAGACGTGCGCCCGGTGTCCGCCATCAGTGGAGTGGGATTTAGAGGGTTGATGGAGGTATTGTGTCCCCGGTACCAAATCCCCTCGAGATTCCACTTCACTAGGCAGGCGATACCAAAAATGTACAGAGAAGTACGATCAAGTGTCCTCAGTGCTCTTAAAAATGCGGTTGTACCCACTGTCCACTTAACCACGGACATGTGGACAAGTGGTTCTGGGCAAACGAAGGACTATTTGACTGTGACAGCCCACTGGGTAGATGCATTCCCTTCCGCAGCAACAGCAACAGCTGCATCAGTAGCAGCATCTACAAAATGGCTGCTCATGCAAAGGCAGGCAACATTGTGCATTACAGGCTTTAAAAGGAGGCACAACGCTGACAACATATTAGAGAAAATGAGGGAAATTATCTCCCAGTGGCTTACCCCACTTAGACTCTCATGGGGATTTGTGGTGTCAGACAATGCCAGTAACATTGTGCGGGCATTAAATATGGGCAATTTCCAGCACGTCCCATGTTTTGCCCACACCATTAATTTGGTGGTGCAGCATTACCTCAAGAGTGACAGGGGTGTGCAGGAGATGCTTGCGGTGGCCCGCAAAATTGCTGGACACTTTCGGCATTCAGCCAGTGCCTACCGCAGACTAGAGGCACATCAAAAAAGCTTGAACCTGCCCTGCCATCACCTCAAACAAGAGGTTGTGACGCGCTGGAACTCCACCCTCTATATGCTGCAGAGGATGGAGGAGCAGCAAAAGGCCATTCAGGCCTACACAGCCACCTACGACATAGGCAAAGGAGTGGGGATGCGCCTGAGTCAAGCGCAGTGGAGACTGATTTCCGTGTTGTGCAAGGTTCTGCAGCCATTTGAACTTGCCACACGAGAAGTCAGTTCCGACACTGCCAGCTTGAGTCAGGTCATTCCCCTGATCAGGCTGTTGCAGAAGCAGCTGGAGAAAGTGAGGGAGGAGCTGGTAAGCCATTGCGATTACAGCAAGCATGTAGCTCTTGTGGATGTAGCCCTTCGTACGCTTTGCCAGGATCCGAGGGTGGTCACTCTTTTAAAGTCAGAGGAATACATTCTGGCCACCGTGCTCGATCCTCGGTTTAAAGCGTATGTTGTGTCTCTGTTTCCGGCGGACACAAATCTACAGCGGTGCAAAGACCTGCTGGTCAGGAGATTGTCCTCTGAAGAGGACCGTGACATGCCAACAGCTCCACCCTCATTTTCTTCCACATCTATGGCTGCGAGGAAAAAGCTCAGTTTTCCCAAAAGAGGCATTGGCGGGGATGCTGATAACATCTGGTCCGGACTGAAGGACCTGCCAACCATTGCAGACATGTCTACTCTCGCTGCATTGGATGCTGTGACAATAGAAAAAATTGTGGATGATTACTTTGCTGACACCATCCAAGTAGACATGTCAGACAGTCCATATTGTTACTGGCAGGAAAAAAAGGCAGTTTGGAAGCCCCTGTACAAACTGGCTCTATTTTACCTGAGTTGTCCCCCCTCCAGTGTGTACTCGGAAAGAGTTTTTAGTGCAGCGGGGAACCTGGTCAGTGAGCGGCGAAGGAGGTTGCTTCCTCACAACGTTGAAAAAATGATGTTTATAAAAATGAATAATCAATTCCTCAATGAAGTACAGCACTGCCCTCCAGATACTACAGAGGGACCTGTGGTTGTGGAGTCCAGCGGGGACGAATTGATAATGTGTGATGAGGAGGAAGTACACACTGTAGGGGGAGAGGAATCAGAGGTTGAGGATGAGGACGACATCTTGCCTCAGTAGAGCCTGTTTAGTCTGTACAGGGAGAGATGAATAGCTTTTTTGGTGTGGGGGCCCAAACAAACCAATCATTTCAGTCAAAGTTGTTTGGTAGGCCCTGTCGCTGAAATGATTGGTTTGTTAAAGTGTGCATGTCCTATTTCAACAACAGACCTCTCAACTGCAGCTCATCCCTCCTCTGCGGGGATAATGTCTCCTGTGCTCTGACACGTCACTCTGTGTACTCTCAGCCTCAGGATCTGACACTACAGCTACCATGCCTCTTGTAGCAGCCCTCACTCCAGGGCCTCTTCCATGTGCAGTGTCCCCCTCTCTCTTGGGTTCACTATAGTGGCATGGAGTTCTCCCCCTCATCCAGGGCACACATTCCTTGCCCTGGCTCAGTCACCACGCTCAGACTTCCAGGCAATGCTGGGGGAGCCTGGGAGCTTCCACCCCAGGTCCCCAGCTACAACTCTCCTCTCCTGTGTCTTCTCTCTCTTTCTGACACTTTAAAGATCGTGCCTTTAAATGAAAAAGTCAGTCTTCATTGCACGACTATGTGCAAGTGCAACAGGGACATTTTTTTGGGTTTACAAAGTCAAACAATAACACTACGACCCTGTCTGCCTGGGGTCTGTCAATGACGAATTGTCTGGAGCATGTTTGGAGGAGGTATTGTGGCCCCGGTATCAAATTGGGTACCGGGGCCACCCCACTATGCAGTCCAGATACTTGTTTGGTGGAATTCCGACACGTGGAGGGTTTTTAAATTATATTGTGGCCTCGGTACCAAATTGTGTACCGGGGCCACCACACTACGCAGTCAAGATACTTGTTTGGTGGAATTCAGACCAGTTGAGGGTTTTATTATTATATTGTGTGGACCACTCTATCTATACCACACTACAACTCTATACCACTCTATTTCCTACTTTAATTCTATTTAATTCTATTTCCTACTTTAATTCTATTACTAATTAATTACCATAAAGAGGAACAAAAAAAACCAATTTTACCAAAAGTATAATATGACTTAGACTTACAAACACTACACTTTAAAGATCGTGCCTTTAAATGAAAAAGTCAGTCTTCATTGCACGACTATGTGCAACAGGGACATTTTTTTGGGTTTACAAAGTCAAACAATAACACTACGACCCTGTCTGTCTGGGGTCTGTCAATGACGAATTGTCTGGAGCATGTTTGGAGGAGGTATTGTGGCCCCGGTATCAAATTGGGTACCGGGGCCACCCCACTATGCAGTCCAGATACTTGTTTGGTGGAATTCCGACACGTGGAGGGTTTTTAAATTATATTGTGGCCTCGGTACCAAATTGTGTACCGGGGCCACCACACTACGCAGTCAAGATAGATAGATGCGTATTGCGTATCATAGATAAAGTACATTCAGTGGTGTGGGGCAAATTGAAAAATATTCCAAATGCACTGACATTATCAAAAACAAGAGGTTGTCACACGCTAAAACTCCAACATGTATATGATGGAGAGGATGGAGGAGCAGCCGTATGTGTAGTGTAATGCAGATCTGTTGAAGGTTTTTTATATATTTTATTGTGGTGCCCAGTGCCCACTCCTCTACGCAGTCCAGATACATTTATTGGTGCGAATCATAAAAGTTCAGGGTTTTTAATATATATTGTGGTGACCCACTCCTCTACGCAGTCCAGGTACATTTATTGGTGCGAATCATAAAAGTTCAGGGTTTTTAATATATATTGTGGTGACCCACTCCTCTACGCAGTCCAGGTACATTTATTGGTGCGAATCATAAAAGTTCAGGGTTTTTAATAGATATTGTGGTGACCCACTCCTCTACGCAGTCCAGGTACATTTATTGGTGCGAATCATAAAAGTTCAGGGTTTTTAATATATATTGTGGTGACCCACTCCTCTACGCAGTCCAGGTACATTTATTGGTGCGATTCATAAAAGTTCAGGGTTTTTAATATATATTGTGGTGACCCACTCCTCTACGCAGTCCAGGTACATTTATTGGTGCGAATCATAAAAGTTCAGGGTTTTTAATAGATATTGTGGTGACCCACTCCTCTACGCAGTCCAGGTACAATTATTGGTGCGAATCATAAAAGTTCAGGGTTTTTAAGATATTGTGGTGACCCACTCCTCTACGCAGTCCAGGTACAATTATTGGTGCGAATCATAAAAGTTCAGGGTTTTTAATATATTGTGGTGACCCACTCCTCTACGCAGTCCAGGTACAATTATTGGTGCGAATCATAAAAGTTCAGGGTTTTTAATATATTGTGGTGACCCACTCCTCTACGCAGTCCAGGTACAATTATTGGTGCGAATCATAAAAGTTCAGGGTTTTTAATATATATTGTGGTGACCCACTCCTCTACGCAGTCCAGGTACAATTATTGGTGCGAATCATAAAAGTTCAGGGTTTATAATATATTGTGGTGACCCACTCCTCTACGCAGTCCAGAAAGATACCTTGTTGCAACGTTTTGGACTAATAACTATATTGTGAGGTGTTCAGAATACACTGTAAATTAGTGGAAATGCTTGTTATTGAATGTTATTGAGGTTAATAATAGCCTAGGAGTGAAAATAAGCCCAAAAACTTGATTTTTAAACTTTTTATGTTTTTTTCAAAAAAAATCCGAATCCAATACCTTAAATCCGAACCGAGACCTTTCGTCAAGTGTTTTGCGAGACAAATCCGAACCTCAAAAATAACGAAAATCCGGATCCAAAACACAAAACACGAGACCTCAAAAGTCGCCGGTGCACATCCCTACTATTTTCTGCATTACCACAGAGCTTGTGTTATCACCTGTCTATTTTTCGATCACTGTTAAATTCAGTGTGATTGAGCTCTGTTCATTATTTTATGCACTGTAATGCAATAAACGCCATATTGTATTACTACAACATCACGTTGTAATTCCTGTAATTTCCTAACACTTTGGGCTGATGCACCTTGGCTCCCACTAGAGATCTTGCTTCTTGGGGTATTAACTGCCCTGCTCTTATGAAATCCACAACTCCTGCTGATTTATCCAACATTGAAGAGTCTCTTAAAAGTTAACCCCGATTGAAAAAAACCAAAAAACGTTTTGGGTGGATTTAGATAATGTCAGTAAAGTAAAATATTATTGTGCTGCGCTGTCTTGTCTTGATCATTAATGTGATATGTATCTAATGATCTGAGTAAGGCTCTTCTCTCCTGCTGGGATGGGCTATCTTTTTTAAAACTTCATTGTCAAGGTCCTGTCATATCAGAGGGAGAAGCAATTTATTTGTGATCCAACCGAATACTTTTCCCAGCATTTTTTTGTTATTTTGGCTGGAGTTAGCTTTAAGTGGTTATACTGTTAGGTGGTAGAACCTCTAATAATGTCGTAGAAGTGTGACATTCTACGCACTATGCTTTCAAACAGTGTGAAGCTAAGCCTGTAGGTTAGGCCTGGGCAACCTGTGGCTCTCCAGGTGTCGTGAAACTACAAGTCCTGGCATACACTGCCATCTAATGGCTAGCTATTTGCTAACAAAGCATGCTGGGACTTGCAGTTTAACAACTCATAGAGAGCCACAGGTTGGCCAGGCCTGCGGTAGATGATATGAGAACCGGAGACACTTCCTCATGTGATCATGTTTAAGTAGTTTTGTTATGTCATCTAACAGTACCCAGTGAGCCATCTAGTGGCAATATATTGTAACAGGGATGATTATAGTAGATATGGCATTATTAATTGATATTATTATTATTATTATTATTATTATCCTTTATTTATATTGTGCCAACATATTATGCAACACTTTACACATAATTTGTTTTAATGATTCACACCAGTTCCTGCTCAGTGTAGCTTGCAGCCTACATACTATCACACCCTAACAGTGACCCACCAGTATACTTTTGGACTGTGGGAAAAACTGGAGCACCTCACACACAAACACAGGGAGAATATACCTGCTCCATATAGATAGTGCCCTGGCACCAGCGCTGTAAAGAGGCAAAAACCACTATGCTACCAAGCCATTCAAGACATTCACTTAAGGCGAAAAACATCTCATGGTAACACCACACCCTCTAACATCTGCTCTGTATTAATAAAATAAATATATGTCTGCATTGATTAATTTTTTCAATAAAGTAAATGGATCCATTTTGGCTCTTTTCTAGACCTATGTTGAACATAATTGCCCCTTGCCATTTTTTATTTAGTGCAATCCCCTTGAGTCTGATTGGGATTCTATAAAGTATTTTGAAAGTGCATGACTCTAAAAGCCTATATTTATATGTCTTTTATGTTAGTCTTTCATGTCATTTTTGTTTTGTTCTGCCAACTTCTGTATATTAAGGGTATTTAGTGCCATGTATAACTTTTTTGCTTTTACTGGTGATTAGTTTCTGATAAGTATATCCATATGATATCAAACTTGTGATTATTTTTTTCCTATTTATTACCCTATAGGCACCCACAAATGTAGGAACATTTTTGATTTAATAAGCCAGTTGGAATTCCTATGACAGGATGGACTGCCTATGCCACCCTGTCTGCTGTTGCTGGGAACCGGTTGGGGTTACTTTGCCACCGTCGCCTTTCGTTATCCCGAATGCGCACTTTTGCCGCAGCAAGAGGGGCTTACACGTGCTGCCACCACTGGACTCCTTACCGGCATCCAGAACCGGGTTTGTTCAGGGTGACTGACGCTGCTAGCGTACCCTGTTACTGGTGTACCTGGGCTGGTACCCCTGACCTAATCATATAGATCAGGCATACTTGCCAACATTTCTTTTTCTTTTTCCGGGAGATGCCGGCTGGGAGGTGGGCGTGCAGGGGGCGGCAAAATCGCGTCATTTTGGCCCCGCCCCCGTTACGGAATGACGCAAATCGCGTCATTTTACAGCGGGGCTAAACGCCGCGATTCCGGGTGAATCGCGGCGTTTAAACTGATTTTTTCCCACTTACAATCAGGGAGATTGCCACACTCGACCGGGAGACTCTCGCAAAATGCGGGAGTCTCCCGGACATTACGGGAGAGTTGGCAAGTATGAGATCAGGGTTGCTGTAGATGGATTCCCCCTGGCCTATCACACTGGCCAGAGCTGCTGGGTAGCGGGCAGAGCGGTGGTACTGGGCGCTGGGTCCAAACCTCAGAACAGCCAGGAACGGGTTAGAGTTGGGTCTAATCTGTAGGTCACAGGATAGAGAAGTTTCCAAGCAGGTCTTTGAAGCAAGTGATGATTAACTCTTACACTGGTTAAAGATACCAGTGATCAGGTCAGATGAAAGAAGAAGAACAGCTTTTAATACAAAACAGAGCATTTTTTTTTTACACATTTGAGACTTATTTTAGCAGGAGGTAATCCGTCCTCCTGTCCCTTTAATTAATCTGGGCTGATTCATGCAGCCTGCACATAAATCAGCCCAGAGAGTTTAACACCTTAAACATTACTGCTAGTGGCAGGGGGGAGTATACTTCCTCCCTGTCCACGAGCTGCCAGGGAGAGGCTCAGCCCACTCTCCTCCCCTGGTGTCTCTCTGTCTGGGGCGAGAGATTTATCTTTTAAATCTCCTGCCCAAAGTTACTTCCAGGGACCCTGCTCCGGGAATCTGGCTCTGCTCCCTGGCCGAAAATAGTACCAGGGGAGAGGAGCAGTCCCTGCCCTGTCGCTAGTTGAAGCTATTGGAGCTCCTGCTAGGGACTTAGCTTCCTGGGGGTGAAGGGGATCCAGGGCTGCCTCTGCAGCCCCAGCCCAGGGTAAGTACTTTTTTTTTTAATTATACATACATTTACACATTTACTTTGCACTTTTCATACATTTAAATTTTAAACACACATTTACAGTTAAAATACACAGTTACACTAGGCGCCGGGAGTGTAACTATGTAAACATAACGCTGCGGTCACCCACCTGTTATTTCCCCATGCTGCTGTTCCTACCTGTAAAGAAATCCTTGTGGCAGTACCGCCTCTCTGTATCCCTCTGGTGCCGGGCTCCTGACAGCGTTGTGACATCATGTAGAGGAGCCAGGAAGCTCCAGGAAGAGAAGCAGCAAGATGAAGCAATAAGTAAGAAGCGGAGAAGATGAGAAAACAATGGTAATTTCAGTAATACAAAGTAAACGGAGGGAGAGGGGGCTGGAGAAAATGTGGAGAGACGGAGTTAAGGCGCCTAGGATAACGGTGGGCAGGGGGGCATGTGAGAAAAGTTGATGGAATGGAGGTGGCATGTGTGACAAGAGCTGATGGGTACTTGTGGCATGTGTGAGGACAGCTGGTGGGCAGCAGGGGGACATGTTAGTGTGTAACAGGTGAATGATGTTTAGTTTTGCTCTGAAATCTAACATTTGTAGCCTCCCCTTTAGATATCCAGCATTTGCTCCTGTGCAGCAGTGAATCCTGGACAGCATTCTGCGTCAGACATCAGTACATCTGGACATCAGTGCATCTAGACTGCAGCCTTGCCAGCCAACAAGACGTAAGAGTTACTATTTTTATTTTACAAATGTCAAGTGTGTTAGGGGCTAGGAAGTGGGAATTGGGGGGGAGGAAGGATGGTAGGTTGAAACTTTGCTTAGGATGCCGAGAAACCTTTTACCGGCCCTGACTCCAACAAGGTAATATAATAAATAAAGAGCCGTTTTGGTACACATGCTATAGCTGACTGATCTCCATTACCCGTTACATACCACACTTAAAGCACTTTCAAAGAATTTCCTTTTCTTTGCTCTTGATATACTGTATATTTTACAAGAAATCTATATAACAGCATTTTAATCTTGCATGTATGTATAGATTTACCTTTCATGGGGGTATATTTATCAAACTGAGAGTTACAGGCAGGTTTGAAAAGTAGAGATGTTGCCTATAGCAACCAATCAGATTCTAGCTATCAATTGTAGAATGTACTAAATAAATTATATCTAGAATCGGATTGTTTGCTATAGGCAACATTTCCGCTTTTCAAACCCGACAGAAACTTTAAATTTACCCTATGGTGTTTCATAATAAGTTTTCTGGTGTTATGTTATATTTTAGGATTTTTTTTACTTGTTTCTTGAATTACGACATAAGAGCACCAGTTCAATGTAGACAAGTAATCCAAGCAGAAGGCATATTCAAGGATATACTCTATACAATCAACAATTAGAGATACTGCTTGTGAAGAGGGATTGAACTGCCTTGGAATTTTAATACCAGAATTCCCTTACAGACAAACAAAGAGGACTCTTTACCTGTTCTAAGCAGAGTGGTGGGTAAACCACCTGCTACAATCCTCCTTTCCTTCTGGTTTTACCATTTTAGAGGACTTTGGCATTTGCTCTGTGAGGGCCGTCGGATGAGATGACGCTGGAAGGAGATTGAAGCACCAAAAATGTAGTTTTCTCTCAATGCACTCTTTCATAGTTATATTCTTAGCATAGATGAATACAATGGACATCCAAGTTCAACTTATGGAGCGATTCTAGCAGTCTTAGATATTTTGATCCAGAGTAACCCAAGAAAATTAAGTAAATCTGTATTAAAATATTGCTTTTAATTGCTGTGGCAGATAATGAACCGCTCATTACTGAGCTGTAAGTTGTAGTGAGAGACCTGTGGCTGCCAAGAAGATTACTTGTGTGTCAGATTTTCTGCTGCCTAGTTTCTGGATAGTTTGACATTTGCCGTGTTTACCTTACAGTAATTATTATTATTGTTATTGTAATGTCCCCTGTGACATTGTTATTCACACCTCCCAGTGACTGAATGTCTGGCCCAAGAACTAGGTCCCAATGCTGGTATGAGCTGAGCAGAACTGTGTAGTGAATTTGCCAGCCAAGCTGGATGAAGGGGAGGATGTGCACTGCCTAACCCATACACCTTAACAACACACAGGGGGCTACAGAAAGAAAGGAGAAATGCAACGTTATTTTCTTTTTTCTGAATCACATTTATTTCTCATTTTCGCAGTTGGTACAATTAAGAAGTAATTTCCCAACATGCATTCACAGTACATTAAAATGTTTCTGTTTCCTCTAGATTAGCATTAAAAGAGATTGGTAGCACCACAGAGAGCCTGTGAACAGTGACCTCTCGCTAACACGGCAATGGTAGGTGACAGAAGCCTCTCGGCCCTTTATTGCTGGATGCGTCGGATAGACTGGATCTGGAAGGTCTGGGCATGAGAGCCCCACTCTCTCCAGTGCTTGTACTCGCCTCCATGGTGGTCGCATTCCAAGATGTATTGGTATCCACGGTAACCAGGGTACTGGTAGCACACCCAGCTGTAGGAGAAAGGCACAATAAGGATTTGGAATGGACACTGTAGGCACAAAGTACTGTGTTCTAATTGACAACATTCCAGAGGGAACACTTTCACAGTGAGTGCACAAGGGAACATGCGCTCATTCATATGGAAGAGACAGATTGGATGAGTGCAATAAGTGTTCTTTATAGCTTAGAGTTCTGATATATGGCAAATTACAGTATGGTAGGATCCTTTTAACTTAAGTCTACGAGGTTCACAATCATTTGAAACTTACTGCATTTTATATGAATCCACTTATTATTTATTTTGAATTTGCGTGGCTCTGAAAATACCTTGACTACAAACAAAGTACATTATAATACATCCAAATAATTTCAGGTGTTTCTTAAAACCTTCCAAATCAAACCTTTATGGATTTTGTCAATCTTCTGAGTACTTACGAGCCACACTGAACTTTCATGGATCCAACCTCATTGTTGCCCCAGCCCATGGCCTGCAGAGAGGGGTAGTCATCGCAAATCTCCCACTGGCGCCCAATGAAGTTCTCTTTCTCGAAGATGACCAGCTTGGATTCCTTATGGTTCTGCAAGGAGGGAAGAAAGATGTTAGTGACAAAAGAAGTGACAAAAACAGTTGCAAGGTATTGGGATTTGCAAATAGTCCTACGACTGCTGAACTGATATAAAGATCTTCTATATATTTATTCATGCTGAGGGTCAGTTATATCACATTATTCTTCAAAGTAAATAGTGCAATATTGATCTATATTATTCAAGAGCCATAATAAGCTTTATAAGACAAATGCTAAAAAAGGCTGATGTATGTGAACAAATAGCATAGAAGAATATATTGATTTAAAAAAAGTATTATAATATTTTTTATAGTATTTAATAGTAACACAATATCAGCTCAGTGTATTATTAAGTAGGAGAAAAAGCTGCTAATATTGTTCCAATGTAGGTCTCTACAGACACGTTGCTGATATTCATAGTGTAAAAGCACATAGGCCATAAAACAAAAAGGAAAATGAAACATATATAATAAAAAATAAAAAAAATACCAGAAGTGTTCGTTTTGAAAAACAGTTTCTAATGATGCCAGAATTTGAGAATAAACAGTACAGTGAACACCAAGTTGCAGATGTACTTTCTGACAACCATGTGTGCCAAAAGCTTCTTGCCCTCTCCCACCAGCAGCGCACACGGTCCTGTTTGCACACTCACAGCAGAACAGATTGGGCGGAAAGACATCAGACGTTCAATGTGATAGGCATTGCTGCCACTCCAGGCATCCCAGCGAGGGTACTCTCCTCTCTCCAGAACAAACTGCTGACCACAGAAGCTTGTGTGCTCATATCCAATCCAGCTGCATAGAGATAAACAATGTAATCAGCAAAGGGTGTAATGAGGATGGGAAATGATGATTGCTTTGACCTCAAAGGATATGAATCCACCATACACGATGGAACTAGGTGCTGTTTTCTGTTCGTCAGCTGAATTTTATTTCTGAAGACAACATTCTTTAGAGTTTGATTATAATGGCATAATGTGTAGCTAACAGGTGTAGACAATTAATGAACAGTACAATATTTTTTCTACAAGTTTACTAAACATTAACACTATTTTACTGTCTTTCAAATTTAAAGTAGAAGTTGTTTACGCCAGGTTAGTCTGTGTTTAGGTTTTCATACTTATCCTGGGCTGTGCAGTTGAACAATAAGGTTAAGAAGACTAAGATAGTTTTTTCTGTCTCCAATTTCATTGTTTAGTTCAAGTTTTAGATGATATAAGTGTAATCCACTTGTATTTTCGCACAGTGCTATTTCATTTACTGAGTTGGAATTGGGTAAATGCTCAACCGATATCTGGAGTCTGTTCACCACCAAAGTAATATTATAGGTTATTGAAGTGATTAAAAGGGGGTTTGCTGGCTGGATAATCTGACCAGGTAGTCTTAGGGGTATATTTACTAAACTGCAGATTCTAGCTGTCATTTTGTAGAATGTACTAAATAAATGATAACTAGAATCTGATTGGTTGCTATAGGCAACATCTCCACTTTTTAAATCCGGCAATTTAGTAAATATGCCCTTTAGAGTTTATAAAACGTTGCTATACTTACGCTCCACACTCCACCTTAATAGACCTAATGTTGTCAAAGCCACAATCCATGATGTTTGCACAGGAGGAGGTGAACTCCATTCTCTTCCCTTGGAAGTTCTCTTGGTCATATACTGTAATCTGGAGGCAAAAAACAGAGTATTGATGTAATGTGGTAGAAGGTAGATTTTAATTCAATGGAACTTTAGCTCATTCTGATCTCTGGGCCAGATTTGTATACAACACCTTTGGTGTTCATGACAAGGTCTCCATAAGGAGAAATTGTCATTGGATGTAAAAATAAATTAGGTGTGGTAATATTAACCAATGAAAGAGAAAAGGGTGTGATGATATGGACACACTAGCATGGCAGATGAGCCTAGTTTTCCTATTATAGATCCCGACCTGTGTGAGTTTAGTCCAAGGTATAGTTAGTTGAATAGTGTCCTCTGCTGACACCAAAGTGTCCTGTAAGGTGAGTTTTGCTAGGGGAGAACTGCATATAATAATATGTGATTTGTGAATACTGGGACATGCTGTTTCTTAGTTGCTCTTTCCCACTTAAATAAAGTGCAGATAAGGATGATGAATGGTTATTTTGTTTCGCTTATTGTCATGGTTTCCTGTTTTGGGTGCCAACCAAAAGAAACTATTTTGAGCCACTGACAAAAAACACAAGTTGCTCTTTTTAGTCATTTTTGGTAATACCCTTCTATACATGATCTCTTCATTGGGATTGTGTCAGGATATATCAGCTAAGGTTTCACTTTATGTAGTCTTAGTGCTGTGCTTTACTTTAAATGACTGTGTTATTGTTATCCTGACTGGCTATTACATGTCATAATCACTGAATACCTTCCAGGGTCCAAGAGGAACAGGGAGTGGGTTGGTCTGGGCCATTTTTTCGGATGTGATGTCTTCTACTAAAACAAAAAAAACACTTATGTTATATTTCCAAACTTTAACATACAGTGGATGTTATCCTGTAATACTTCAGTGGTTGCTCTATCACACCATACATTAAATTGGAATTTAACTATAGCTGGTTTAAAATGTTAAATAAAATAAATAATTGTTAGACTTAATTGCAGTGACCCAGATTAAAAGCTAATTGGCATGTGTCATTTTTATACCGACTGTAGGCAAGAAGAAAAACAAATCTAGATGTGTGTTCTCCATAATCTATTCTCATTCATATTTCCTTTAAAGGGGAATAATCATTGGAAAGTAATTGGCTTAAAACCTCCTACCACACAAGCTTCCCAAATTAGTAAATATTACAGTTGCTATAAGAGGATGATTGCTGCAAGCAGTGCATGAAAAATGTATATATATTTCTACTTTTACTATATATACAAATATTTTATTAGAATAAGCAATATTGGACTCTATAGTGTAAGTAATGTAGTAACCACCGTCCACTTTGAAATGCACTGTCCATGAATGAACCTAATTCATCAGAAAGAGTCCCAGAATTTGAAAGGTGTCATTATTTATTCATTATTTATTTATTATTTATTATTTATTTGAATTAGATTTTTTTAAATATAGTTTCTTGTGGCTGGCCGTGGTCCTTAAACCAGCTCTTCAAACACCCTTGTCCTCAATAAGATGTTCCTTCAGGCTAATCTTTTGTGGCTATAGGTCGATGTATCCGACTTTCCAATACACTCTTGCAAGAGAGAATTTCAAGTAGAAATCTCGCCCTGAACCCCTATTATAACATTCTCAGCCAGTAATTACTATGTGTAGCAATTGTCAATTACTAAGATGTATCCCCAGTTTAAGCCTAGAATTGGATCCCTGTTTCAGCCATGCACTCACCTCGCTCGGTCTGAACTGCTGGGATATCCATCTGACACTTGCCTATTCCAACTGTCCCAACCACAGGGTTTATATAGGGAGCTGAGCCACAGGTCTTAATGCCAGCTTTTTACCCAGTGTCAGCACAATGCGGGCTGTTCTATTGTGCCCTGCTGATCCCAGCCCTCTTGTCTGAGTCTCTTTCACCAGCACTATGTACATTGCTGTCTGCATGAATGAGCCTACTGCTCATGACTTCACCTCTCTGCCCGTGTCCTGTAGCCTGTTTTATAAATATTATATATTATATATTAACATGCACTGACCTATATGAATACTAGCTTTATAATAATTTTTTCCAGAAGTATTGGCTTTAATATAGATTAGAGTTTGTTTTGTTTAACTTTTAACAAAATAAAGATATACTATTATAGATGATTACACGTGTGCAAGAAGCAGATTTATTATATCATATACTGCAATAAAAATAATCTGTGCATTGTCCACATATGTAGTGATTGTGAAACAATGTTCCAATATTGAAAATGCAACCATGATTCATATCAACTACCCAAAAAATGAAAACGGTAAGAAACATCTATTCATACGTAAAAATGGCAAATATTCTGCAAGCACATTAATTACAGTAATAATCTAGCTAGGGCTGTAATTAGAAATGTCTGGTCCCTTATAGCTATATTGTGATAGAGTCTCCTGGCCACTGTTGTAAAGTCATAACCACTGCAATGTCTGCTTCATATGCAGTCAGTATCCACTATTTTCCTAATCATATAACTGTCTGGATACGTTAGTAATGAAGCCATTTATCTGTTTTGCATTTTTAATTCCTCTTGGACAGGGCCCACTGTGATTTTGGCCCCATAGCACTCAAATGGATTGCTACAGCTATAGTTACACACTGGGATCTTCCTATCTGTACAATAATCTGGATGTCCTGAGTAGGGTTATTTATAAACATAGGTAGGTGTTCCATAATAATGATAATAATAATAATAATAATAATAATAATAATAATAATAAATGAAACAGGACACCTATTTGTCTTGACTTGTTTTTATAACTTACATTACATGCTTCTTATATAAAGCAGATTTTTATGTAGATATATGAGTGATGTGGGAATGAGGGAACCAGCCCTGAAACCTGGTTTTTATTACATTGGTATTTATGCCCATAAAATGGAACAGATTCACATTGCTGTTGTTTAACCAACCCACTCCAGCACCACTCCCCTCAAATATAGTATCAGTGACTGGCAGTCATCTGGATGCAGTGCCACTAACCCCTGCCACTTCAGCTCTTATCTTTTCTGGGTACTGATGAGAAAGGTCTAGGCATCCGCATAGGTCATCCATTGGGCAACCTAGGCACAGTGGGCACTGAGGGGCCCAGATTACGCAAATTTATTTTTATGTGTGTTATTTGTGACAAACTAAGGAGGAAAGTAGGCCCAACCCAGGATGTTGCTTAGGGCTTCATCAAGTCTTGTTCAGGGTTTGTCTACTGGTCTCTCACTACAGTCTCCACATACATACATAGAGATTGCTCACTTTGCAGACATCCAGATAATTGTTACTCTTACTAAAATATGCCATGCGTCCCTGACACTTAGATTCCACCTGCTCTTTTAATCCACATGCTCAATAACTCAGGGCTCCGCCAACCTGGCCACCCGCCAATTGAAAGTCTGGCTCTGGACTCCCAGCTATTCTAGCCAGTAATCCAACACAACATATTGCTATTCTCCCAGTGCCAGCAGAGAAAAGGCAAACTTGTGTCTCCTGTGGATCAGAAGCTCCTATGGTATCTAGCAATATGAAGCTACACCTACTATATATAGAGGAATAAAAATAAATATCTCCCTACAAATCTAGTATTAGTCTCACAGTGGGTCATAAAACAAGAGTTGATTACCCTGGTGCAAGTTTTATTAGTAGGGCACAAGGTTTCCTTCCCCATGGCCAAATTTTCATATACTACCCTTGTATAGGTTGCCCGCCATCAGCAGCATGGAAACAAGGCTTCAATCACAGCGTACTGTGACCATATTCTCCTCACAGCTCCAACACCCTTTCTTTCCTCTACTTGCAGACAACATACTCATATGTGGTCAGCTGCCAGTATTGTTGTTACACAGAGGCTGAAGCTTTTAGTATTATTGTAGTATTATTGATAGATATTAAAGCAAGATGTTCATTCATCTGATCCTCTCTTAAACTACTCTGTACATCTAAGGTATACATTTTCCTATAGTAGTTATTGTGTCATATTATATTTGACTGCACTCCAACAACCTCACCACTTAGAATTCACAGGGAAACTGTCCTACCTGGGTTATTCTGCTGGGTAAGAAAGTAGCAAAGCCCACGCCAGTATAATTAATGACCTAAGGGACTTTTAATTTGTCTGATATTTGAAACTATAAAATTACAGTAAGCAGAGACACTTAATGTACTCATCTATTTAACCCCCACATTAGAACCTTCCAACTGTTCTACTGGCACCTACATAGATTTTGGTAAACATACCATAAGCCATGTTCCAGAGAAGTGTCAGTAACCTGTTTGTTGCATAATTTTAACCACTTCAAGAAATGAAGTACCCCAACTACAATTGAAAGCAACAAAGTGAGAGGCTGTGTACTCTAATCATATTATAATGAACAGCTACCTATTAATCAAGGAGTTCTCCACTTATCCTCAGCTTGGCCACTCACATGTTCATATGGCAAATTAACACAAACATGGGGGAAGTGGCTAGTAATGGACCTCCGTAGCAGCAAAACACAAACACATAATTCCAAGCAAGCAACAACTCAACATTTTAGATCAGGAAAGACAGAAAATTATTTAAAAAGAGGAACACTGAGAAAACGAGGGAGAACTCATTACATCCCCATGAGACAATCCATAAAAATAACAGGGTCTAAATCAGGTCTCACCTCCACATCCCTTGACCTCAAAGAGTAAACCCTCCTCAAAAACTCCAAATGAAAAAGGAGATTTCAGAGAAATCTTAAGTCTCTTCCCACCAAACAGGACTTCTAGGCTCTGGAACATAAACTGCTAGAGACAATTTGGGAAAAACTCTTCACTCTTCAAGTTGATCTCTCTCATGTAGCAGCTCGACTGACATCATTGTAAGAAACTAAGGAAAAATCAGAAGACTTCTATATGAAATTGCAAGAAAATATGCCAGCAAGCCCTAGAGCCAAGATCTTCAATTAAATTTTAAAAGAAGATTCCCAAATTGTATTTGACAGAGCAGACAGAGCACTCTGCTCAGGTGGAGCCCAGACAGACATTATTTGCTGTACAAAATGAATTACACCTTATACAAGTAGTTAGAAATAATTAGATTTCAAGCAGGTGATTCTCCTTCACTTTGGAACTGGACTTACCTGTGGTGAGCAGCAGGTACCAGCAATATAAAAATCACTCATTAAATAAGCTTGAATAGAGAAATGACTTGTTCTCCTGTTTTGTGCCACTGTGTATACTACAATGTGCATGGAGAAAAGAAGAGAATTATATGAGGACTTCAGACAGAAGATTCAAGCATGGATAATCTCGAGACTACAAATCAATCTCCAGACACTGTAATGTTCCCACAATGTTCAACAAAATATTGTGGTCCTGCCTCAAGGTGAATTTTAAAGTAGGGTATTGTAAAATGTACAAATTCTCTTTCATCAAAGCCATTTCTCATGTATACCCTTTTGATTTATGAATGAGCTGTAGATTTCTCATTTGACAATAGAGAACCCAGAATAAATCATAGCAGTCTGTGACATGTTTAAAAAGACTTCAGGATTGGGCTTCAATGTAAACGAGGATAACCAGTTCTGATTAACACTGGGATTGGCTTTTGTGAACATATACATATTTACATAGTATTGCATTTTAATTAAACAATTACCTATCTGTGTACATTTAGACGTAGCCAAACAGTGGGAGGATATGAAGATTTTTGGGCTTGTTAACTCTCCAGTCTTTCAGGTTTCTATATTGGCAAAACAATTCCTGGATTAAACCAGGAGAATGTATCTAGTTCAAGGGATTGCGTTGCCAAGCCAGAAATCCAGGACAAAGGGAGAGAAAAGCTTGAAATCAGAAGGATGAGCATCAATATTGAGAGACTCACATATATAAAAACTCCAAATGCTTCCTAGCATGTATATGTGTTGTGTGTTGCAGAGAGACTGACTGTACCAGGCTGAGGAGAGTGAATAGAAGGGCAGAATTTGTGATGAAAGCAAACATCTGATTTATTTACCATTGGCTATAGCCAGGAGAACCAGCGCCGCCTCTATAATTATAATTGTAATTTTTTTAATGCTGCAGACGGTGGCAGTATTTTATTAAATAAATATATTCATATGTTTGGGGCAGCACGGTGGCTAAGTGGTTAGCACTTCTGCCTCACAGTGCTGGGGTCATGAGTTTAATTCCCGACCATGGCCTTATCTGTAAGGAGTTTGTATGTTCTCCCTGTGTTTGCGTGGGTTTCCTCCAGGTGCTCCAGTTTCCTCCCACACTCCAAAAACATACTAGTAGGTTAATTAGCTGCTATTAAAATTGACCCTAGTCTCTCTCTGTCTGTGTGTGTGTGTGTGTGTTAGGGAATTTAGGCTGTAAGCTCCACTGGGGCAGGGACTAATGTGAATGAGTTCTCTGTACAGCGCTGCGGAATCAGTGGCGCTATATAAATAAATGGTGATGATGATGATAATGATGTTTGTTTTGTTAATTCAGTTCATACAACATACTGTAATGCTAGTCACCAGCATCCCTATAAAACCACCTAAGGTTTTCATCCAAAACAGCCCCTATTTCCCATAGAGTGCTGTGTGCTCACCTCCAGGTCTTGTGTGCGATCGCATAGGTTTATACATGGATGGAAGCAAAGAGAGAATATAAGAACCCCAATCAAATGTAAGCGAGTATAAAAACCTAAACCTACTAAACAATAAAATAAACTGTGAACAGTAAACAGATACAACAGCAAATCTGAGCAGGTGGCTAACAGAACATCGCAACCTGAAGTCTCGGCCAGCAGCAGGCATGGATAAACAGTATCCTGCAAGGGTTGTATGGACGGCAGACAGGATGTATGGTAACAAGCAGAAATCAATGTGGATGGCAGACAGGATAAACGGTAACAAGCTGAGGTCATTATGGGCAACATATAGGATAACCAGTAATAAGAGGTCAAGGCAAACAAGAAAGGTCATGAACAGGCAAACAATATATGCTGCAGCACATGAACACCTAGGCAAGCTAATGCTATTACAGGCAATAAGTGAGTGGTCCATTGTATTATACCTACAATGAACCAATCTCAATAGAGCCTCAATTCAGTCCTCACACGGCTAATAAGCAAGGTAAAACACCTGAGTCAGAGACAACAGGGTAACAGATTCACAGTTCAATGGGTTGAGAGGCAGTCCAGGCACACACAATAAAATCCTTGATCTTGTTGTAAGCGACAGTGTTAGGCTAGGTACACACTGGAGGTTTATCGGGCAATTATCGGGCCAATCACCCGATAAACGACAGGGGTAGAAAGTAAACATATGTTATATGCGAGAGATATATATTGGGGACAACTGTTCTAAGCTAAAAGAAGTAAGACAACATACTGCAAACAGGGGAGATCATTTATCTATCAGTCAGTAGGGATGTAGGGCCTGAGTCAATAAGGAGAGCAAGGCAAAAAGCAAGGAGTAAATTTAATCCTGGACAAACCATGTTACATTGCAAGGGGTGCAAATTAGTTTATTATTTGGCATAGAAGTTAAATACTGGCTGTTCTTTCATCTAGCACACAAATACTTGCTAGCTTTATTTTTACACTGATACTTAAAGTTAATTTAGGACATGCCCTACCCCAACACTAAATCTGTCCCCACAATTTAAATGTACCTCCCCCTCCAATGCAACATTGTTTTGCCCAGGTACAAAGTTACTCCTTTTTTTAGCTTTGCTCTCCTCAGTGAGTGACTCAGGCCCGCTGTGTTATCATAGAAAAAAAGTCTATGTGCAGTGAATAACTGGATGATTTTCTGCGGCATATAAAGGTAAGACAGTAGGGTATCTTTTAGAACAGGCCTGTCCAACCAGCGGCCCTCCAGGTGTTGTGAAACTACAAGTCCCAGCATGCTTTGCCAGTAGACAACCTGTTGATAGCTGGAAGGGCATGCTGGGACTTGTAGTTTCACAACATCTGGAGGGCCGCAGGTTGGACAGGCCTGTTTTAGAAGAACATTTTTTTATGGGGGAAGAGGGAGCATTTAAAACATCTCTAATCCTGCAAATAAATGCTTACATGAACCCTGACTTCAAGTTACATTTTTGTTTACAATTTAAATCACTCTTGGACAGGGTTAGCTTTAAACTTCTGCACATTTTGATTATTATCTTAAATTTGTCTGAGAACTACTCTTTATCAGGAGAGACTGAATTTGTGAGTTTGATATAAAGGAGCTTGAAATAAAAAACAACAAATTCCTTTCTAATTATTAACTGTTAAATTCCTGGTGATCCAACGGCTTTCTGTACGGATACTACATTGTGGATGGCACTAGTTCAGTGATGACCTTTTTCTATTTCTTTCAGTTTTTCCAATGTCATTTTAAAGCTGACGTATTCATTATCAAACACTACTTGTTGGACACCACTGATTCTATGAGCTATGTCAGTGTCCCAACCAGTCCTGGGAAATCCCCAATAGGTCATGTTTTGAAGATTCCTTTAATCATCATGTAGATGATTGGCTGGGTCAGTAATTATTCTACCTGTACCCACAGACACAAATCCTGGAAACACGACCTGTTGTGGATTCTCAAGGACTGTAGATATATCTACTGAGCCTGTTACATGACTGATTTCTCTTCACCATGGGTGTTAACCCGTGTGGTGTCTGCACCTCATTCCTTTGTGACGGAATTAAAACAGTTACTGTAAATATTTTTTATGAAATGATATGATCTGATGATTACTGCCTTTTTATTTTAAAATTCAGTTAGTTTGATGGCCAATTTTAAAAGCAAAATCAGGGCACTAACATGGACACAGTGGGTTAGATTCAATTCCCCACTGCGGCTTGCGCAATATTACTGTTACTATCATCATCATCACCATTTATTTATATAGCGCCACTGATTCGGCAGCGCTGTACAGAGAACTCACTCACATCAGTCCCTGCCCCATTGGGGCTTACAGTCTAAATTCCCTAACATACACACAGACAGAGAGAGAGAGAGAGAGAGAGAGAGACTAGGGTCAATTCTGATAGTAGCCAATTAACCTATTAGTATGTTTTTTGAGTGTGGGAGGGAACCAGAGCACACGGAAGAAACCCACTCAAAATGGGGAGAACATACAAACTCCACACAGATAAGGCCAAGGTCGGGAATTGAACTCGTGACCCCAGCGCTGTAAGGCAGAAGTGCTAACCACTAGGCTACTGTGCTGCCCTTTACTATGATAATTTCAATGCAGATTTTTGCACAGGGCTGGGCCCTGATTTATGATTATACGTTGTTATTATTATAAAACCAACATATTAATGCTTAAAGAGAATATTCCATCATTCACATCAGTATTTGAAGCTTATAAACCAAATTTTGTGCCACACACACTAGGGTGCATTTTGTCAGGATCAAATTAACCTTCCAGTATATTTTTGGACTGGGGGAAGAATATATAAATGCCACACAGATAGTGCCCTTGTCAGAACATAGGGTCCGTAGCATAGCCAACATATTCCCAGGTATTGTGACGAAAGGACTGCTCTCAGTGTTGGACTGGGGCATGAATGGCCCACTGGGGTCACTTAAAGGGTGTGATCATCCACCAGAGGGAGCGCGTCAGCCTGTGGATATGGCTACTTTAGTGCATGGTCTGTGCCCCTGTATAAAAATATATATTAAATAATGACATTGCATGCAGTGTAATGCACTAGATCAATAACAGCAATACACGGTAGTGAATGGATCATAGTTTTGGGAATGTAGTATAATGTAATATATGTATAATAATAAAGCACATGATGGTAATCCCGTACAGTGGCGGAACTACCATTGGTGCTGCAAATGCTGTGCACCGGGGCCCATGGAGATAATGGGGCCTGCTGCATGGCAGATGCAGATGGTCAGGGCCCCGTTTCCCTCCTCCCCGTCCCCCTGCACCGGGGCCCACAGCGCACTAGTTCCTCCTCTGCTCCTGTCTATATATATTTAGCACACTAATGTACCGTACATGTGACAGGGGACCCTCAAATTCACCTGCCAGCCCAATGTCTAATGATCAGCTCTTCAGCTCTGTACTCACAGTCAGGCCACACCTCCTTACAGAGACTCCATGCCTCTGCCCTCCTGATGCACTCCGCAGTGCCACAGACCACAAAACTGACACTAGCCCACACCCTCTGTCCACCAGACTCTGGGGACCTGTTGCATTTACCACTTTAATACCCACTAGTAACTGATTGCAGGGCTACAATGCTTTCCCCGTCACAGTATGAACTGTGGTCATTATGTCCAAGCTGAAGCCAGTGGGAGGATGAGACAGGACCTGTCAGCACTGTGTACTGGTAGATTGTCTGGAGGGCAAATTTTGGTCTAGTTCACATACTGATAAACCATGAACCTGTACCAGACTCTACTGTTCATCCGGGTTCCTGCTCCATCCCACTCCAAAGTAGCTGACACTTGAATATAGTAACAATGTGCTATTCCAATGCAAGTTCTAGAGGAAGGGATGACATCTCTAAGGCAGCAGGGCCCACCTGAGGTTTCCAGGGTACCCCAATGGGCCAGTCCAACCCTGACTACCCTACATACAATTGTTTCTATTTGGTGATCCTCCCTCGATGACCTTTAAAGACCTTTAAAGTAGTACTGACTGCTAGTTATACGTAAGATTTATTCCTTCATGACAATTTGTGTTATTCTGTCATTTAATTTATTCCATCATCTTTGAAATTAACAAAGCCCAATTTTGCTTCAATATATGTGCCTGTTACATTCTGTGTACAGCCCCGCGTAATTGGTGGTGCTATATAAATAAATAAATTACTTCATTCATATCCTTATATAGCCTGTCATCATTTTGCAGATGGACTAATAGTTGGTGATAATAAATATAAACAAGTAATAATATCTTGGTTAAACCACTATAGAAAAGCAGCATTTCTTCCAGGAGAGTGTGTTCATCCCCCCACATAGTTTAACTCACTTAGTACAGCCCTACATACAATTTTAGTTGGACATGCTTGTACTAGATCCATGACTAGAGCCGTAAGTTAAAATTTTAGCGCCTGGGGCAAGAAGGAAATCTGACACCTTCTAGCCCTCAATCTTAACAAATTATCCTAAAATAATCATAATCTTGTGCCCCCTTTCGCTTTGTGGATGGTCGCCCCTATTGCACAGCCCTAGCTGTGGTCCTCTCCATGACTACAATTATACAGCACTGGCAGCTCCGCCCGGTTCATCCAAGTCATATTTCCAATGTATGCATGTATGGCAGTACCACAGATAAGATTTCAAATGGCAAGATGATTGCGCAGCAACATATAACCTAATATATTTCCTATGATTTCTTGTTGTCTTGGCCCTGTAGAATACTTACCCTAATTTTACAGAAAACTCAGTCTGCATTATTTTTTTTATTTTTTTTTTGCTGATGGAAACTGTGGAATTCTGTTAGAATAGTGTAACATGATGAGGGTAACACAGTTTTCTAATTTAAAACGGATGATAAAATGTGGTTATTAAAAACCGCTGAAAGGAAAAAAAAAAGCCCAAAAATCAATATTTTTTTTTACCTTAGAAGCATGAATATAAAGTGCATTGTTCAGACTTGCTGTGACTTTCCACTGAAGATTTGTTAAAAGCAAATTCTAATGGAATATTTACTCCACTCTCCCTTAGGAAAAATAATGCTTCATGCCACAATCAATGTCTAAATTGGAACTGATATATGACAGAGAAACTCCAATAGCACAGCAAAGCAAGGTAGCTATGTTTGTTTTTACTGACCATGTCTGTATGTATGCATCTGCCACAAAGCATGGTAAAACATCTGTTGGCTTCTAAACTGTCCTCGCCAGTAGTTGAAGTGGAAATTTAGAAGTGGTGATATGAAAAATGTAATGTTAATATAAGTGAAAAAAATGTGATATTTTTGCAATGCAGGCAGTAGGAGAAGTGGCGGTATGGCAAACCACCGTATACACCCCTAAAATCTGTGATGTGGCTGTACCGTAATTGCACTTTAAGTGCGCCGTCGCAAATTGAATATGCCCCATAGGGTGCTGGCCAAGTTCAGTAAAGTATAAATCCTTGTAAATGTTTTAGGTATGTTATTTCATTAAGAAAAAAATATTAACTCTTTGTACTAACATCAGACGTCAATTTTGAAAAACGTGTATATTTAATGAATAACAAATAATTTACAAAATATAAGGCTATATTCATTCAGCTGTTTTATGATTAATAATGCACTCTTCACATAGTAGAAAAGAAAGTGGAAGAGGAAAATTCACAGCACACTTGATATAATTTAAAGAACATCTATTAGTGGCTCATTAATAAAAACTAAAATATATGGCTTTCCGCTGCTATATATGCTTATTAGGGGTGTTCCTAAGCATATTGATGTCTCATTATAATGCCCTTACACGACCCTCTCTGGTTTGATACTTCTGTAACTTGTTACCACCCCACACATCCAATAAGTAGTTTGTCCTGGCAGGAGATCAGTGTGGCAACACCTGATGCTTTGGTATTGGTAAGATTGGTACACATGAGAAGTTTTACTGGTCAAGTAAAGTAAAGCCATACTTGCCAACACTTATGGAAAGTCTGGGAGACTCCAGAATTTAGGGGAGTTGCCCTAGAAGAACAGGCCACCCTCCAAGATCCCGCCATAAGTTCTTGCGAAGTGGAAATAGCCCTGATGAAGTGATTGACTGTACTTGCCTCTTGGACCTCCCTTCCAGGATTTTGATTGGATGGCTACATACTCAACCAATCAAAGTAGGCTGCCATTTCAAAACAGTGCATCACCTCCCTCCCTGTTCTGGCATGCATAGAGCTTAACCACAGCTGACTAGCAGGGGACCCAACTCACAATCACTGAGAGTCTACTGAATAGAGGAAAATGTGGGCTCCTAGTGGGAAACCCACAAAACCAGAGTGTGTAAGTACAGGGGAGACTTAACAAACTTAATTTAAAGTGAAAAGGTTCATTAGCATTCTGTATTTTGGGAAAACTATAAGTCCTTTTTTGACAGGTTTTTTTTATTGAAAAGTATCTTTATTTTGTATAAACGTACAAAATACAGACAATACATAACATGCTTGTGTATGATGGAACTTTATTTAAATAAGAATAAAAGGATCGATCAGAAAGGTAAAGTTTATCTCTTATTTCAAAAAAGGATAACAGTGGATTTTGGATTGGGTGGAGATCTTTAGTAAGTGTAATATTTGTGTGATCATGCCCATGTAAAAACCTGGACAGCAGTGTGATAAACAGTCAACTCACGCTGACTAACTATAGATTACGGACATGATTCATCTTCGGATGTAACCTGCAAGCAACTTGCATTTAATAAACTAGCACAAAACTTGAGTGTAGTTCCGACCAAATTCAAATACAAACAGATCTCAATATACGTTTATGTTTGAATCTGGAATCTATAAGTACTCTGCCTGAACGTTACTTGCCATATGTAGACAGCTAGACAAGTGCAGGACATGAACATTATTATTATCTTTTATTTATAAGGCGCCACAAAGGGTCCGCAGTTCTGTACACGACATAATTCCTAAGATTCCTAACACATTACATAATACATGAAAAACAATATACAAAGACCAAACCTATTGAGCAAACAAATAATACAAAGATAATTTAGTAATACAGAACAAATTATTTGCAGAACAGTGAGTGAGAGTGATGGCAATGTCCAATGTGAACGCAAGAAAACAGTTAGGTTAGGTAAGCAGACCCTGGAAGTACAGTGGGTGATGGAATAGTAGAAGGAGAACACGAGGAAAGAGGGTCCTGCTCGTGAGCGCTTACATCCTAAAGGGAAGGGAACATATGTGCAAAAGTCACATCCAAACACATGCAAAAAACAATATTTTCTAAAATAAATAAACAACTCTCAATACTGTAATCATTGGTAAAAATATTTTCAAAAAATGTTTTGTATTTTGTTTAAGCAGTAAATCAACATGTTCTTAATGTGTACTATACATAGTATGTCTTTTTATAGTCTATCTTAGTTGCATACCCATTTTCTGTGCTAGTTGGAGGCACACATGTACATAGTTTTTAATACAATGACCATGCCGTGTTAGTCATCACTATTAGTTGGCACTTACATCTGCACTGTAGCTGGTGCAAATGATACAGCTAAAAATCATGTACTTAAGAAAAACACAGGATCTGAATCGGTCACATCGGCGTTGGCACTCCCATGGCATACCTTTAGTGCACATTGCCTACGTTCATCTGCCCCGCCCCCGCTCCACCCTTCAAGTTGTAGGCAGTATTTGTGTGCTATATACAAAAGCATCCCATATTCTCCTGCATGCAAAAACCCTTTCACCCCTGGCATTGCAACATGGTTTGTCCAGGAGCAAATTTGCACCTTTGCTTTTGCCTTGCTCCCAGCTCTAAATGATGCCCAAAATGTCTGCCATGAATGCGTAAATTTCCATTCCAGAAAAATGAATGACACATTTGAAATTCAGATAAACAATAAATGTCATTGCTATTCCTAAATAAGAATGTTGCTGTTCTAATAAAAGTGTGAAGGGCCTTGAGAAACATTGCGGTGGTTTTATTCATTTGATAAAAGCTAATGGAGCTCCTAGATTAAATTCATACAGTTTTGACTGTACGTGTGAAATGATTACTCACAAAAGTTCAACATACCTCTTATTTCTAAATGTGAATATGCTGAATTCTAAGAATTTGCGACATTGGCTGTTTACAAAATAAGCCTTTCTCACCTTTCCATTTAGCTGTTTTTAGCTCTCCATTGCTACTAATTTGCTACATCAATGAACGCAATTGCATGCAATTCATGTTCAAATGCAAATGCCACAATTACCTATGACTTTAGAGATGGAGCGGGGAAGGAACGGGGCGGATTAACGTAGGCAGCGTACAGTAAGCATGTACCAAGGGTGTTCTGATGCAGATGAATAAATGGAGTAAGAGATATCACTAAGTGAGCCTTGGCCATTGTGCAGAAGTACAATGGCCCTGTATACGCTGAGTGCTTAATTTACGATGCACAATACGGCAGAGGTGCAGCACCAAATAATTTTTGGTGACGTCATGTGCTTTGATTAGCGCTAGTGTTGTGAAGTCAGAAGCACACAAGTTTACACTGGCCATGGGAGGAATTGGTTGGAGCAAGGGCATTTCTTGGTAAATATGGAGCATGTGCACTGGTGCACCTAGGTTTGTGGAGCAGTGCATAGTCTAAATTATATTTTTTTTACATTAAATAAATAAATTCTAATGCCATTAATGTGTACTGTAAATACTGGGCTGTAGAATTGCTCTGCTCAGGCCCAGAAACAGACCATATGACAGTGAACGGAGAATTAATGTTCGAGTGCAAAGGACTCTTACTACACCCTACAATTTTCATGGGTGGAATGGGGTGGGGAATGGACGTATGCACATAGTCAATGTACAGTAAGAGCGTGGCAAGTTCAAATGCACGCAGCAGTGTACGTTTTTTTCTGTCGTATCACTTGCACCATTTACAGGTCTGGTGTAAGTGCCGATTACTAATGATGACATCACGTATACATGCTAGAATATGTGTTTCACATCAGGAGCAACTGCAAAAAAGCATTTTATGTACAGTAGAGATGCTAATAAATGTATTTTTCTTCATTTAATGTTTTGCCATCAATGACTATATTATTAATATTCACATTAGCTGAATATTTTTTTCCTGTGCATTCTTTTGGGACTTATTATTTCAGTTAGATATTGGACATATCCTGCAGTGTATTGTCTGTTGGAGCAGAGCGGACCTAGACCCGTATTCATACAGACGTATCTTTACATTTGCTCCTTGTTGATTACGGACGTGCGTAGACCCGATGTATGAGCGCTTTTATATAAAAAATGAACATTACGTTTGTTTAGTGTTCCTTGATGAATAAGGCCCAAAATGCTTTGCTTGCATACATATGTACTATCTAATCGCATGCGTACCTGTACTTTTTGAAAAAACACTATTCCATGTCAGTCATCACTATCAGCAGTTACACCTGGCAGCTAGCTAGTGTAAATGGTACAGCTGAAACAAAGTGTACTTATGGGAAACCCAGGACTTGAATTGTCCGCATTTGTATCAGCCCTGTTGTCCCTTCTACCTTTGAGCATTTCTTAATTTTCATTCATGTCTACCATCCTCTTCTAATCGCCCCTTTTCTGTGTTTTTGTCATCTGCGGAACAATTTTGTGACTCATGAATACATGAAATTAAAAACAATATATTCAGACACGGGCATCCAAAGCAGCCTGCATCAGCTTTAGGGGGCAGAGTGCTAATGCTTCCCTTTCTGCTAATGGTGTTTAGTGACCTGACCATAAAAGGTCTGTGCTGATGAGAATGGTTTGGAGGCATTCAGGTGTGTATTAGAGAATATACACTGAGGTCTGGAGGCCAATGTGGGGTCAACACGACAAGAAAATGGAACAAAAACAAAACAGAGAACTGTGGGAAAAAGGTAATACCACTGAAAGTGTGAAAGTGCTGTCTCTTTGTCACAACATTAACTGCTAAAATAATGTTCTACTGACCTCTTTGGCCGTGTAGGTGTAAACACTTTCACTTCTTCCTGAATTCAAAATTCTGCTGACATGACCCTTACTTTCTTAAATAAGATGACTAGAAAATATAAATAAAATGTAATATAAAATAAGCATATAGCATTTAAGGCTCATTAAAATAAAGGAGAACTTCTATAGGGGAATTATTGTTTGCTCTACAGTGTGAACACATTAGAAGTACCATTATTATTAATAATAATAATAATAATAATAATTAATAATAACAATAATATTACCTTGTTTTGTTTTTCTGTTATGTGTTTATTGTAAAAGGTAGATTCACATAGAAGCTTGCGAGCGGGGCCTTCTCACCTCTTTGTCTGTTTTACCCAGTTTGTTTATTAGTTTACTATGCTTGTCCCCAATTGTAAAGCGCTATGGAATATGTTGGCGCTATATAAATAAATGATGATGATGAAGATGATGATGATGATGAAGTGACTTAGCCTGGATCCAACATGTAGCAGTAATAGTATCTTCATTTAGCTGTTAGATGTTTGAACGATTGGACAGGTTGTCTGGAAGGTACCAGCTCCTCTACCCATCTCTCTCCCTATTATATAAATAAATAAGCTCCGCCCTATGCGCCTTTATAACAAAAATAAACAGTGGTTTTTTATGTGGTAAGCGAGTCAAGGAGCCTGGCATTAGAGCCAAGTCATGAACTGCAGGTAAGCTAGTATCAGAGATCAGGCACCACGAGTAAAACGTGACAATGTGCAAGATCTGGTATCAGCAACTCTGAGAGCATGAAAGTTCAAAGAAAAACTATGCCACTAAAACATATGTTTTCCAGGTAAGAGAAAAGTATTATTTTGATACTTGTTGTTCTCTTCTGTCAAGAATCCCAGGCCAGTTTAAGTAGTTTGGATACAAGAATGAGGGTCAAATGGGAAGTAAGACAGTAGAATAAAAATAGCGCATCCAACTTGTCTGGGTAGAACATCCCTGTGCGATACCAGTCTTCAGTTTCTTCTGTTGCCATGTCCATGGCTGAAGCACCCTGTCATGCTCTAATGTATGCACATTACTATATGGGAGATACTTGGGAACGGTCGGGAGGCCGTGTAGCTAGCGCCGCGTCCTGGCATTAGGGGCAGCCGGGCGCATGCGCAGATGTGCCAGTTTTATTATATTATTAACACTGGATTTCAAATATTGGCAGCTTGTCAGGGTTTGGTAGCCAAATTACCTATGTCACGTTTTACTGTGTTTTACAGTCAATTTCCACCAGGCTTTATAAACAGCTCCTGAGGCTGATTACTCCTGCTGGCCTCCTCTGCAGCCATTGGCCAGTCTCTGTATTTAAGGCAGGGAGGGCTTAGCCACCCTGCCAATTATAGTTCTCAGCTGCTGTGTACTAGCCTGCTCCTGTGCCTTTGAACCTGTTTCTGTTTTGGATTTACCGTGTATGACCCCTGGCATCGTTTATTGGACTTGATTCTTGCCTGTTGCTCTGACCTTTTGCTTTGGTTCTGGATTCTCCTTGTTCTCTGCCAGCCCTGACATCTTGCCTGACTCTGACCACGTTACCTGCTTCGGACCCAGACCTCAGCTTGTTTCCTGACCTCGCTAGATCCTACACCCCCGCTACCCTGCGCTACGGTATGTTCATACACCTGTAACTACTTTGAGTATAAGACCTGGGGGCATCCCAGTACCTCTGAGCATAACGAGCTCTACGGGAAAGGCGGCTGCTATAGGTATAGACCTCCCCATCTGGTTCTATGGGTTTATGATAAGACTGTTAGCCGTAACACCCGGTACCACATGACCAGGTTCTTCTCAAGTGGATTGTCTTGCTAGATTGTTAACTCCTCCCAAAACGCCATAAATAAGTTAGCATAACTAGGGGCGAAATTGGTCCCATGGCAGTCTCTACTTTTTGTAAATAATATTTACCATTAAAATTAAAATATTTATTATTAAGGAAAAGTGAAATACCTTCTATAAACAAATTTCTTAAATTAATATCAGTATTTTGTATGCATAAAAAGTGTTCAATGGTTTGTATGGTGTAAATTGACCATCAGTATAAAGTGATCATCAGAATGCTAATAACAGCACAGGGTATTACTAGGGATGAGCGTGTTTATTGTGTGAGAAGCAGAGTGACCTGTCCACAGGAGCATAACTAGATATAGTAACATTTTGTTACAGGTCTCAGTACAGCCTTCCAGTGAAAAACTTACATATACACATGGGGTTTTGACAATTTCCCTGCTACTATTGTAGTTACACCTTTGCCTGTTCACTCCTATGATTGGGGAAAGGTGCCTACATATGCTGCAATTTACATGGCTTGTTAGACTGTTTAAGACCTAATACACAGTGTGTATAGGCACAAAATGTCCAAAAATCATTTATATATGGAAAGCCATTAGACTTTGAAAGGGGCAGATGGCAAATGTGCTCTGATGATAGCTGCATCTGATGATGAATACGATAATCTTCCGATAATGCTAACTGAGCTCCATAAGATTTATATTCGGCCTGAGCAGATCTGTCAGATTTGCCCATATACATCTATGTATGAGCAGCCAGATTGGCTAATGTATGGCCAGCTTAAATGAAGACAGGCGTGCATGTGACAGAGATAGTGTCTAGATTTGAGGAGTAAAACAGAAGCAATACTGAGATATAGTGGAAGGAAAAGTGACTCAATAGCACAGAGTAGTGATATGAGGCTCCTGATAAATCAAGTTCACATATCCAGCTTGTTTTCAAGGAACATTGTATACCGTCCATATAAATACACGACCCTTATCCGGTGTCACGAATCGTGGTTTTAGTCCTGTTTACACCACTTGGCGGTACCATATCACCATAATCTCTTTTGGTCGAAGGCAGCATTCTATCCTGGGACAAGCATGACTTCTGTCTGCAGTACTGGAGACTGCCATCTTGGGTGAGACATTTGCTAAACATCCTGCTGAGTCTGAACACTTGATCTAATCCACCAATTTGCTTCCTCTGCAGACTAGAAGAGTCTCCTCCTACACTCAGCAAATTGCCAGTGCAACACTTTCCTAGTTCCTGGTTTGCTGCTTCATCCTGTCTGTTATATACAGATATCAACCATCAACCCTTCGTGTGAATTCAGCTTCATCCTCTTTGCTGCTTCATTCCGCCTGCTGTATACAGATTTCAACCATTTACCCTCTAAGTGAATGAAGCCTTATCCTGTTGCTAATAGAATGGACTTCAACCTCTGAGTGAGTTTAGATTCATCCTGTTTTCGGTTGTATGGACTTCAAACCATTAACTCTTTTTGTGAATTCATCTTCATCCTGTTGCTGTTATATGGACTTCAAACCATTAGACCTTTGCATGAATTCAGTTTCATCCTGTTGCTGTTATATGGACTTCAAACCATTAACCCTTTGTGAAAATTCAGCTTCACTCTGCTTTCTGTAATACAAACTTTAGACCATTAACCCTTTGTTTGAATTCAGCTTCACTCTGCTTGATGAAATAAAGACTTTGACTATTTATTCCTCGTGTGGATTCACTTTCATTCTATTTGCTCATGTATGTTTTCAGCTGTTACCTTCTGTGTGGATCCTTCTCTCATCAATCTATTCCTGTCTCTCCTACTGACTATCTGGGGTAGTAGGTTGTTGTTCTGAGTCATCCACTTTCTGGAGTCATCTCTCTGTCTCAGGGTACTGACTTCCTGTTCCAGGCCTACCTCAGGTTATGAGTTCTGATTTGTTCATGGCCAGCTCCAGGCTTATTCAGGAGGTTGCCACCCCCTTTATAGTCTCTGTCTGAATTCTGAGTCTTCCCAGTCCCAGTTGTGGTACTATATTCCTCTGAGTTTCTGTGTTCTTGGTGGTATTGAGTCTCTGGTCGTGGAGTCAGGTCCTCCCTGTTCCCATGTCCAGGTTCCAGTCCATCAGGTCCAGATGCCAATTGTTTATTCCAGTACAGAGTCCAGTCCAGCATTCCTCCTCTTAACGTCTGATATATAGGAATAGAGGTATCGCTATGAGCAAGACACTCATCCAGCCTCCCAGTTTCCCCTACATCACTACTATTAAAGTAATTGTATCGTTTTCAAATAAGCATTGCATAGGCGATTGCATTGTGTTTCTAACGCACAAAGTGATTTTATTTTAGCAGATGTAAATAGTCAACAATTCAATACATTGTTATATTATGATACAGTACAGTACATCCAATACCAAAAGATAAATACATACCGCTGCTATCGCATGCGCTCGCTGCGTACCCACGGGACCCGGTGGACAGTATATCTGTTAGAATACTGTGATCAGGGAAGACTGAGAGCTGGGTGCACAGCTATGATCATATATACACAGTCAGTGTTACAGAGAACAATGTAAATGACATGGCTTGCTTCTATAGGTCCAGACATCACATGGGTCCAGGCTAAACAGGTCATAGGCTGATTCAATCTGAGGAATCCAAAGGTGGGGGTCGTCTCTCCAGGGGATGAGCTCCTTTCTTCCCGCCAATGCTCCAGTTACAATTAGCATTTCATAGCCAACATCATACAGAGGTTTATTCCCTAATATCAATAACTAAAGTATGCAACTGCACCGGACAGCTGCTGATGATTAGGGTTTCAATATGACACTAGGCATGATACCTTTCCTATAACCTGAACCTTGAATATCACTAAAGTGTACATATAATATATATATATATATGACTAGTAATAAACCAAATACTATCTGCTCATAAATTACAGTGTAACGGAACCAATATGAATATGAATTATATAAATAACTAAATGTTGTAATGCGAGTGTGTGCGTGCGTATTTTACCGTGCGATCGCACCATGCCACGTGTTACTTGGCGTACAGATCTGTGTTATGTGGCGTACACATCTGTGTTATGTGGCGTACGGATCGCAATCGCACGGCAAAACAATATTAACCAATATACTTTCGTTCATCCAATTATATGACTTCGACACTACCACAACTAGCCCCAGGGGTCCCGAGATGGATCCCAGAAACCCTATTGCCATGACATCCGGTATATTTTGCCTATCCTTCCATAGAGATACAACTAAGTTTACCAATTTAAATTATTTTTATGTCAAGCAGGACTCCTTTCAACTGAGTGGAGCATTCATCATCATCAACATTTATTTATATAGCGCTAGCAGATTCCATAGTGCTTTACAATTGGTAACAAACAATAATAAAACAATAATGGATAATACATACAGAGAGGTAACAGGGCCCTGCTTGCAAGTTTACAATCTATGGGACAATGGATTGATACACAAGGGTAAGTGCTACATCATACTGAATATTTGTCCAGATAGAATGCAAAGGTTACAAAGTATTTAGTGGGCTGTTTGTCGTTGTCTTGTGTTAGCTGTGTAGATGGTGGTAATGGGGTAACCTAGGGAGGTTAAAAGGGTGGTTGAGGAATATTAAAAGCTTTCCTGAAGAGGTGGGTTTTTGGAGAACGCTTGAAGGTTTGAAGACAAGAAGAAAGTCTTATTGTGTGAGGGAGGGAATTCCACAAACTGGGAGCAGCCCGAGAAAAGTCTTCTAGTTGTTTGTAGGAAGGAGTAGATACTTCATCTTCAATTGTTGGATTAAATGAAGAGAGGGTGTCAGAGGGTGCTGGGAAGGAATTGAGCTGATGCTAGTCAAGGAAGAGGATACCATGTGTAGTCTGATCTTATCAATTTTGTCCTTGAATTAGGACGTATGATTTTGGGCATCCTTAGTAGTTGGAAGGTTTGGGGTGGAAGACTTGAGAAGAGATTTAAATATGTTAAAGAGGTGTTTGGGGTTAGATGCTTGAGCAGAGCTGAAAGGTTGGAAGTATGTTCGTTTAGTAGTGTCCAGACCATTTCAATAGATAGCAGTATATGTGAGGAAATCATTAGAGCTATGAGATTTCCGCCAATGATGTTCTGCTTTACAAGAAAGTTTTTGAAGATTTCATGTTACTTTAGTTGCCATGGCTGACATCGAAGTCAACTTGGAGTATGAAGAGTCGCTGAAACCACTTGAACAAGGGCTGTTGCTAGGGTTTGGTGAAAATGAGATACTGCCATATCAGAGCAGGAGAATGTAGAAATTTGAAAGAGAAGGTGTTGGAAAGAGGTGGAAAGCTGTTGAAGATTAAAAGAGATAAGATTTCTACGTGTATGAGCAGGCCTGGTGGAGTTTGACAGCAGAGGTCAGAGCAGTGGGGTTGAGCGTTCAGCTAATAAGGTGATGATCCAAGAGCAGGAAAGGAGTGTTAAGGAAATCAGAAACTGAGTCTACAGAAAACAAGATCAAGGTAGTGGCCATCCAGATAAGTAGAAGATTCAACCCAATGGGAGAGGCCAAGGTAGGAGGTTAGAGAGAGCTGTTTGGAAGCAGCATTGGAATGTGGATTACCAATGGTGATGTTGAGAATCACCCATGATAGTGGGGATGTCGGATGATAAGAAGTGAGGAAGCCATGTAGAGAAATGTTCAAGATGTTATTGGTGTGGTCTGGGAGGGGGGGGGGGGGCGATCACAGCAACACGCATAGAGAATGGATTAAAAATCCAAATAGCATTTACTTCAAATGATGGGAACATGATTGATAGGACATTATGTAAAACTATGAATGTATACTGTGGGGAGCAACGTAGTCCAACCCCACCTCCTTGTCTGGCCCCAGGTCTGAAGGTGTGGGTGACATGGAGGCCACCATATGACATTGCTACAAACAGAGTGGGTATTCCATAGGGCACATTTAAAGGCCTTCTGAAGAGAGGGAAGACAGGTGATGTGTTTGAGGAATGCTGGAATATGGTATTGTTCAGAAATATGTGTAAGAGAGAAGTTAGAGGGACCTGGATTAGGTGATATCTCACCAGCTAATAGAAGCAGAGAGACAGAAAGATAGGTAAGATGATTGTAGTGTGTATGACCTTTAATTTTCTGGCAACAGAATGAGGCTGTTCCAGTTAGTGAATATAGATAGAAAAAAAAGTTCATTTCATGAGTGTTAATTAAAGGTGAGTGGAGTAATGAAGGGGCAATGTGAACAAAGGTGTGTATTGAAACAAGGCTGATGGATAATTTAGTCTTCAAGATAATTCCATGAAAGGAGTGTATGAAAAGCAATTTATTAAACATTTGGATTTCAGAGTAAAAGCAGGAAACTGAGGCCTATAAAAAGAAATACCTAGTTACTATGTCCACTGTAATTAGAGAAGAAGTGCAAAGTCAGATTGGAGCAGATGTAGCTTATGGCTGGATGTCTTCGGTTGCTGTACAATGTTTGTTCAACTGTGTTGTTTAAATGTATATTACAAACCACTTTGTGACAAAAACACTGAAAACACCGGCAGCTATATCTCTTATTAGCTAGATAATGCCAGAACCCCAAATTAGGCATCAGTGATCACTAGGCCAGCACAGGTTAAACAATATATAACAAATTCCTGTTACATACTTTTTAAAACACATAGTTTCACAGGAGGAAATTCACCAATAATAGTCAGCATTATAGATAAGTTTAAATGTCTGACACTTAGATGCACTTATCAGAAAACCTGTAACCAACTTCAGTGGCAACACCAAAATTAGGAGACCAGGAAAAGAAATGTATTGCAAAATCATAGAGCAACCTGTTCAATAAGTACACAACTCCATAAACACACTGACAAGTCACGTTTTAGTGTAACCAATGGTTACAAAGTAGACATGGTAAACAGAACATTGCGTTAGGGCCATTATAAATGCCCACACTAGCAGACCAGAATGAAAACTCCCTCTGCAAATCCCCTTATAAAACTGGCCTGTCATGATTACGGCATAATAAAAAAAGTTAAGGAAATAAATTATAACTATATAAATCAATACAAATAGTCCTATCTATAACACTCCTATATCAAGTCCTGAGATGAATTATCGATCAATAGAAGGGTGTAAAGTTTTTAGTAAGTCAAAGACTCATTTATAACATGTAATCATAAAAAGTATAGCTTTACATTCTTTTAAATGAAGAATAGACAACTTATCTGAAAAAAACCCCATTAAGAATTGTGATTTTTTGAAGACCAGTAAATGTATCAAGCTGAGAATTTTCCAGCCGGTTTGAAAAACCAATCAGATTCTAGCTATCATTTATTTAGTACATTCTACAAAATGATAGCTAGAATCTGATTGGTTGCTATAGGCAACATCTCCACTTTTCAAACCCGCCGGAAAAATCTCAGCTTGATACATTTACCCCCGGGTGTTGTTGTTTTGATTAACCCTTTTACACACACACACACACACACACGTCATGCCTGCTCAGGTGTATCTTGTTGTGACGTGGACAATCAAATTACAGCATATCCAACATCATAAATCATAGTAATGAATTAAATAATGTGTAGATTGTAATGCTCCAATTTTAAAATGCTACCCAAAAGTTGACAAATATATAGTAAGTCATGTAACCGTCAACTAGAGGGCAATGGTTGGGGTGCTAAAATATAACTGTAAAACCATTATAGACATAAATAAACAATGCATAACTTTACAATACAAAATATATAAAGGGACCTATGAGCACCAATCCAAACCCAAATAATGTGGGTAAACATGAAGCAGTGATCAAAAAATGAATGGAACGTATACCAAAGCATAGAGGTCTATTTCCCTGTGTAAAACATATGGAAATTAAGTTTTCAATATTTTTCTCCAAGAACGGCCTATTTCCACCTCTGTGGCTCTAGGAACAGTCTCCAAGATTTGAAACCACCTGTCTAATCCAATTTTTCTTTTCAATAAAATGGGCCAGACTTCCTTGTTCTTTTTGCTTAAATCAAATGTCAGACTTTTGCTTAGAAATCCTTTCTTTAATCTTTTGTGTGCTCTCTCCATGTACATAAAACCACAGGGGTATATAATAAATAATATAAGCGGAAATACAATTAGAAAACACTTCAATGGGTATAGGGTTGCATTTACATGAAGAATGTACTTGGGAGCTATTGTAAACATTACTGCACCAATTGCAAAAAAGATAAGGAAATGTATAGGAGCCAAGATTGTCTGCATGGTGCCACGATCAGTGTCAGAGAGGGAGCCATCTTGTAAGACATTAATGTAAAACTGTAATATATCTTCATAAATGACAAAGTATCCTTTACTGTAAGCCAATATGTAAACATATTCAACAAAAAGGAGGTATATTCCTACTTCAGAAAACTTAGAACAAGTCTCAGAAAATCTGTTTCATGCACTACCTGATCTACAACAATTAACTTTTCGGATTGGTTGCAAGAAAGACAATAGAATGTTCCTCATCATATTGAAACCCTGAGTGTGTTCACATGTCAGACCAACAGCTTTCTGATGAAGATATTGCTTTCTGTTTGATGTTGAAGAATCTGAAACCAGACTGGACTTGATTCAATGGTTCATACCATAGCAAGGACTCTTTTTATCAGCTCCATTTGTTGGACTAAAATATCCTGGAATATATGTGCGTGATTATTCAGATGGTTATGTGAATAGAAAATGGTAGCACCCTGTAATTTAAATGACACCAAATGATTGAGTCTCCCACACCATTCCAGTTCCTGCTGTAATGAAAAGTAAAAGGTATCACAAAGATCACATGATGGTTTGATATTTTGAATCTATTTTTGACTGCACATCCATTGATCCATCTCTAAGCAGCACTCAAACTAGATAGGGTATTATCAATGCAGGTGGTCCATACATGCAAAAGTAAAATAAAGTATGACACACCTGTTGACTTGGTCATTAACAATTCATCTAGCATGTCGACTGAGGTTCGACTGCAGTAGCTCTTACTTACTTTTTGTCCTATGAATTTTCCTCAATTGTTGGATATTGACATTTAATCAGACTGGGTTTTTTTTGTATTCTGAAGTTGAAATATTACCTCCTATAGTTGCAGATTCTTCCATTGATTTTCTTAAAATTTCAGATAGCTAGGTTAGAAAGAAAAGTTTTATTTACCCCATTATCTAATTATGTTAGTAATAGTTTTACTTTGGTAATATAGGAAGTACTTCCTAAGATAGAATCTGAAGCTTTGCAATCCTTGATTAAGAGATGATCTGTTGACCAAACCAGCTGATACAGAGGACGCCATGGTAATTATGGACATAAGGACATAAGGTTCTATAGATTTTTTATTAACAGTTATATACTAGCAGCTATCATTTGTAGAACACTGACCTCCTCTCCGTTTGCCAAAGGATACGTTCTGTTTTAACAACAGTATCAGAGCAAGATGGTCCTGATTCATCTTCAAACCAACCTTCATGCAACCTGCGTTTTTAAAACGAGGATGGAACGTGAGCTTACATGTGCCAGTGTTCAAATACAAGCGGATCTGAACATACGCTTCCATTTGAATCTGGATATAAGTACGCTCTGTTTAATCATTACTTATCGTATGTTAATAGACAGAACACAGTGCAGGATATATACAAGAATATGTGTAGTATAAAGTCCCATCACATGCAAAAAAAATGTTTTATGAATGAAATTAACTACTCATAATACTATAATCATTAATAAAATACATAAATCTGTCACGAGCTGCGGTTATCTGCGGCTTGCTTTCTCCTTCGGCGTCCCAGCTGTCATGGAAACAGCTGGGGCGTCACTTCCGGTTCCCTTCGTCCCTCCTGAGCAGCGCCGCGTCCCAGCAACACTGAGCAGCCGTGCACATGCGCAGGGTAGTTATCAGCTTGTGGGCTAATTAATTAGGCACTAATTTATTTAGCAGTCCCTGGGGGTACTTACTGGGCAAGGGTCCTGATTGGCTCTCTTCTGTATTTAATTCATTGGGGGGTATTCAATTGTTAGCGAGATCCCGGAAAAACGAGCGCTCAAAATATATTAGCGTTAATACGGTAATATGCGCGTAAATACCGTTAATACGGTAGTTTACTCGCTGAATTTCACTGAGCTGCGAGATGAAATTTAGCGGGTAATTACCGTATTAGCGCTTGATATTTTTAGAGCGCTCGTTTTCCGGGAATCTCGCTAACAATTGAATACCCCCCATTTGAGTACTTAGCCTCCCTGCCAGTTATAGCATTCCAGTCCTGCACTGCTGCTGACCTGCTGTTGGATTCCTGTATTCCTGTATATCATTGTAACCTTTTTGCCTGCACTTTGGACCTTGCCTGTTTGCCTGTGACCCTGACCTTTTGGCTTGTATTGTGGACTTCTCTGTTTGCCTGTGACCCTGACCTTTTGGCTTGTATTCTGGACTTCGCTGTTTCGATATGGACCTCTGACCTCGGCCTGCCTCTGACAACCCACTCCAACCTGGGCTATCGCCCCCAGTTCCATCTGCGCTACGGCCATCTTTGATGAGCTTTTACTACTCTGAGCCTAAGACCTGGGGGCATCTGAGTACCTGTGAGTACATTAAGCTCTACGGGAAAGGTGGCTGCTAAAGGAGAAGATCTCTGCTCTAACTGTTCTTAAAGTTCATCTAGGTGGTCGTGGGCCCTAACAAAACCAGTCTACTGAGCGATACCCGGTGTCTAATTTTTCTTCTCTACATCTTCCTACTCACTCTAAGTTTGACAGAGCCCAAAATCATGTAGGAGATTTCTCAATCAGTGCTCCATTCACTTTGAACTCCAGACGCAGAATTTTCCTACCCAGCGCTCCAAGGTGGCATATATCATCTCTCTATTCTCTGGGCAGGCTCTGGCGTGGGCTTCTCCTCTTTGGGAGAAGGACGACCCTTTGTTACGTGATTATGCTGCCTTTCTAGCCACCTTTTGAAAAATCTTCAATGAACCTGGGTGGGTTACTTCAGCTGCCTCAAGTGTCCTTCGGCTACCTCGTTCAGTAGCTCAATACGTGACTCAATTCTGCACCTTTTCTTCAGAACTCCAGTGGAATAACGAGGCACTTCTGGCAGCTTTCTGGCAAGGACTCTCAGATAAAATTAAAGATGTACTGGCTTCTCAAGAATTACCTACGTCTCTGTATTCTTTAATATCTTTATGTAATCGTGTGGATATGAGATTTCAGGAAAAAGAATCTTCTCTACATACACCTGGTCGTGTAGTACCTCGATCTCGTCACTCTTCTCCACCGGCGGAACCCATGGAGTTGGGCCGTTCTAGACTAACACCTGAAGAAAGGGAACAATGCTTAAAGAATAAATTATGCATCTATTTTGCTGATCCCGGTCATGTACTAAATTCCTGTCCCAGGAGGTCGGAAAATGCAAAACCCTAACTTGTTCCGGGGAGGTCAGGTTGGGGTCTCTGGAACCCTCTCCAATTTGTTGTGGCGCTAATAATTGTTCTTTTCCAGTTACCATCTCCACTCCCACTGACTCCTTTACATCTCAGGAACTCTTGGATTCCGGAGCAGCTGGTAATTTTATCTCTCACTCCTTAGTGACTCAATGGTGACTCAATGGTCCTTATCTATTATGCCTTTAGAAAAAAACATTGTCATCACGGCCATTGATGGGTCAAGAATTCCTAACGGACTTATCACTGAATGCACTACTCCTCTTTCTCTTCAAGTAGGGGCTCTCTATTTCTCTGCTAGTCCTTCCGGCTACCACTAGCCCTCTCCTTCTGGGACTTCCTTGGCTCCAACTTCACTCACCTCAAATAGACTGGATATCACCTCAAGTCCTGTCCTGGGGTCAAACTTGTCTCCACAGATGCCTATCCCAGGTGTTACCAGTCAAGATATCCAAGTCTTCTCTAAATCCTCTTCCACCTGGGCTCCCTCCACAATAGGCCTCCTTTGCAGATGTATTTGATAAGAAAGGTTCCCAACAGCTTCCCCCTCATCGAACTTGGAACTGTGCCGTGGACCTACAGCCCAGTACAATTCCACCTAGAGGTCAGGTGTATCCTCTCTCTCTACTCGAGACTCAGGCAATGTCAACTTACATCAAAGAGAATCTCCAACAAGGATTCATCTAACCTTCCACCTCGCCTGCCGGAGCAAGTTTTTTCTTCATCAAAAAGAAGGACGGGACGTTAAGACCCTGTATAGACTATCAAGGTCTAAATGCCATAACTGTAAAAAATCATTATCCAATCCCTTTGATTACAGAGCTTTTTGGTCGCATAAGAGGTGCTCAGATATTTACAAACTAGACCTGCGTGGTGCATATAACCTTATCAGGATCAAGGTTGGAGACGAGTGGAAGACAGCTTTTAACACCCATGATAGACACTCTGACTATCTGGTCATGCCATGTGGGCTGTGCAATGCCCCAGCTGTCTTCCAAGGCTTTGTGAACGAAATGTTTCGGGACCTGCTCTACGTGTGTGTGGTTGTCAATCTGGATGATATCTTTTCTCAAGACCTTTCTACCCATCGACAACACGTTGCAGAAGTCCTTTCCAGACTACGAAAAAAATCAGTTGTTCTGCAAATTGGAGAAGTGCTCCCAGATCCCTTTCTTGGGGTATATAGTATCTGATATGGGCCTCGAGATGGACCCGGAGAAAGTAAAAGCAGTCTTGCACTGGCCCTTGCCCACATGTCTCAAAGCAATCCAGCACTTTTTGGGCTTCGCCAATAACTATCGGCGTTTTATTCAAGGGTTCTCCTCCGTTGTTGCACCTATAGTTACGTAAAGGTTCCAACCCCAAGCAATGGTCTCCCGATGCTCTTCAAGCTTTTCAATTCCTCAAAGAAGCTTTTTCCACTCATTCTTCAACAACCCAATATTGCTCTCCCATTCTTTCTCGAGGTTGATGCCTTCAACATTGGTATCGGAGCTGTTCTTTCTCAAAAATCTGCGCAGAGAAAACTGCATTCCTGCGTTTTTTATTCCCGAAGTCTACTACATGCAGAAAAAAATTATGCCATCAGAGATAAGGAATTGTTGGCTACTAAAGTAGCTGTGGAGGAATGGAGATACCTGTTGGAGGGAGCCTGTCATCCTATAACTAAATTCACTGATCACAAAAATTTACTGTACTTGCATTCCGCTCAATGTATGAACCCACGGCAAGCCAGATGGTCGCTATTCTTCTCTCGCTTTGACCTCATTATCACCTTAAAGCCTGCTTCCAAGAATAAAAAGCAGATGCGCTTTCTCGAGCCTTCGCTTCTGTCTCGGACTCAAGAGACCTACAAGAGCGCCCTATACTGGATCCCAAATGTGTGGTTTTATCTGCTTCCTCCACTACCACCCCACCTCCTGGAAAAACCTTTTTACCTCCTCTACATCGAAAGAAAATTCTCTGTTGGCATCATTCCTCTCGCTTCTCTGGTCATGCTGGAACCCAGAAGACTCTAGAGATCATTTCCCGAAATTATTGGTGGCCTACCAGCCATCCGCTGAACATAACTACATCTCCTATTATCTCATTTATTGGCCAGATAATCATCGCCACCTCTGAGGTAAACTCCAGCCTTCCGCTGATCATCGCAGCATCTCCTAAGTATCTCACCTACTGGCCAGACCGCCTCTCTACATCTGTGGTATCTATCACCTGCCAGTCATCTGTACATCTCTGCTGCTCCTGGGTTACTACCTACATCCTCTGAGTGCCTGTTTGCGTTCTGTTATCCAGATTGCCATATCCTCTATTCTCATAGCTGTATGTCCGTTAATCCTGCCACACTCTCTTGAGGGCCGCGGCCCGCGCAGTGGTGCCGCTAAAACCCATACCCTCTTGCGGGGGTCCATGGAGAAGACCAGCCGCTGCGTTAGACTGCGCACCTCGGGGGTAGTGACAACTATTGGCAGAATTCTGGGTCGAGAATCTCAGCGATCATGACACTGAAGAGGTGGGTTTTCAGAGAACGCTTGAAGGTTTGACGACTAGAGGAAAGTCTTATTGTGTGATGGAAGAAATTCCATCAAAGTGGGAACAGCCCGAATCAAGTCATGTAACCAGGAATGAGAGGATGTGATGAGAGTGGAAGAGAGATGCAGATCTTGTGCAGAAAGGAGGTGTCGAGTTGGGAGATATTTTGAGAGAAGTGAGGAGATGTATGTTGGTGCAATTTTGTTGACGGCCTTGTATGTTAGTAGAGGAATTTTATATTGGATTTGTTTAAAAACAGGCAACCGATGTAGAGGCTGACTGAGTGGCTCAGCAGAGGAAGAACGGTTTGCAAGGAAAATCAATCTAACCGCTGCGTGCAAAACAGATTGTAGGGATTTAAGTCTGACTTTGGGAAGACCAGTAAGGAGGGAATTGCAATAGTCAATGCAAGAGAGATTATGGGTGCATGAATTAAGGTGCTGCAGTGTCTTGTGTGAAATATGTGCATATTCTGGAAATGTTCTTTAGATGTATGTAACATGATTTAGATATAGAGTCAATGTGCAGAACAAAGGATAGTTGTGAGTCAAGGATTACACCTAGGCAGTGAGCTAGCAGGGTGCGATTTATGATCATGTTATCAACAGAAATAGAAATGTCAGACAGGAAGCTTCTGAGTTGGCGAGAAGACATCCAAGATGAAATGGCAGAAAGACAGTCAGTAATGCGAAACAACACAGATGGTGAGAGATCAGGAGAGGATAGATAGATTTGTGTGTCATCCGCATAGAGATTATATTGAAATCCAAAGGAGCTTATTACTTTTCCAAGAGAAGTGGTGTAGATAGAGAATAGCAGAGGACCTAGGACTGAGCCTTGTGGTACTCCAACTGATAAAGGAAGTGGAGCAGAGGTGGATCCAGAGAAATTAACACTGAAAAAGCAATTAGATAGGTAGAATGAGAACCAGGATAGGACAGTGCCTTCAAAACCTAGTTGTCACGAAAACCAGATAGTTGGAATGGTCTTGATCTGTGTTTGAGTGACAGCTACCCCCAGAGAGGTGCGGAGTCTTGCTACAACTCTTCCTGTGTTTTGTACCTAGCAGCAGTACCTTATACCAGCAGAGGTGCTGTTGTTCTGTTCCTAAACTCTTCAGCATGCCTGAAGGAGTTAATCTTCTTGCCTGAGGCCTAATTAGAACTGCACCTGTCACACTGCTTTAAATACCTGCCTCAAGCGGTGCTCTGTGCAGTTCATCCCGTTTGTTCCTGGCTGCTGCTAACCTGCTCCTGTGTTATTTGGTATATACCTGCTGGACTGAACTTTTGTGTATGACCCCTGCCTGTACCTTGGACCATGCCTGCTTGCCTGAGACCCCGGATCATTTGCCTGTACCTTGGACCACGCTGTTTTGCATGTTGCCCTGACCTTTTGGCCTGACTTCTGGACCTTGATTATTTGCTTGTGTCAGTTACTTTGCCTGGACTCTGTTTGCTTCCTGGACAGACTTTTGCATCCTGGAACTGGGTAACTCACCATTCTTATCCCTGCATTCAAACTACATTAGCATTCTGTGGAACCTGTTATTTCTGTGTACCTTCCTGCCACACCTGTTCATGTTTATGTTGGGAGTTATACCTGTTTATGAAAACCTGCATGTTCATTGAACTGAACCCTTGCTTATATAATTTGCTGGAATAAAGACATTTGTATTATACTTCCGTGGCTGCTTGCTGAGTTTACTAGGAATCGTAACAAGTATAACAGATGAGAGGTATTCACCAGGGATTCCCGCAAGGGAATATGGTCTTTACTGCTCTCAACCACAGGTCGCAGTCCTCTAAGGGGCGCAGAGCAGATAATTCAAGGACCAACGAAGTAACTGTAAGGCAGAATGAAATGTATTATCAGGTGTATGGAATTCTGGAACAAAACGAATGCCGTGCGAGGATCAGCATTATAGCCACGCGTCTTGATAATAGGATAGGCTGAGCAGGTAGTACTGTGAAACAATGAGCTGCCAGACTCAGAAGAACCTTGTGATCATACTTGTGATCCTACTTGTGATGGCAGTGTAGAAATTCAGGAACAGGACAGGTGCTGAGTGATGCAGTATAGTCACAGGTCTTAACAGCAGAATAAGCTGAATGGTGATCCTGTGAAGTGATGAGCTGCAGGACTCAGAAGGATTGAGGTATACACTAGTGTAGCAATTCAGGAACAGGGCGGATACTGAGCGAAGCACTATGGTTACAGGTCTTAACCGTGGAATAAGCTAAACAGGTAATGCTGTGAAGCGATGAACTGCAGAGAGCAAAAGCACTGATATCCACAAAGGTGTTATAACTCTGGAACAGGACCGAGGATGAGTGAAGCTGCAGCCGATGAACGAACGGCCTAACTCGTGAAGACAGGAGAAAAAGTAAGTATGAGCATGGACGGGAGTCAGAGGAGATGCTTCCTATCAGGTACGGCGACCTGATAATCTGACACCCATAGAAAGGAGGAGGACCCTTATAGAGGGAACTGGCTGGTGATCCTCCTATCACCGTGGAGCAGAGGGTTTTTAAAGGTTCCCGGGTTTGCGCATGTGCAGAATACTTGGCAAGATGGCATCCGATGATAGAGGAATGCCAGGCTGTACAAATGATAGGAGTAACCACGGGAAACCCATGTATACAAGGATCAGAATGGAACTAAACCGGTGAGATACTAGGAATTGTAGCCTTTGTATGAGGAGAGAGTGGTTAACAGTGTCAAATGCAGCAGAGAGATCCAGGAGAATTAGAAGAGATTAAAGGCATTCAGTTTTTGCTGTGATCAAATCATTGAGCATAGATGAGAGATTGGAAGTATGTTTGTTTTGCAGTGTCCAGAGCATTTTGATAACAGTCATAGATAGCAGTATATGTGATGAAATCATTAGCAGTACAAGTTTTACGCCAGTGACGTTCTGCTTTATGAAAAAGTTTTTGTAAAGTTTGTTTAGTGTGCTACGGTTGGCAATGAAGTCTACGGGGAGTATGTCGAGTTGCTGGAGCCACTTGATCAAGGGCAGTTGCTAGGGTTTGGTGAAAATTAGGTATTGGAGAGAAGATGTTGAATAGGGGTGGAAAACTGTTGAAAATCAATAGAGTTAATATTCCTGCGGGTGTGAGGAGGCTTGGAAGAGTTTGACACTGGGGAGGGTAAAGAAATGAGGGTGACCCAGAAGCTAATAAAGTGATGATCTGAGAGGGGGAAAGGAGTGTTAAGGAAATCAGAGCATAGTCTAGAGAAAACAAGACCAAAACAGTAGCCATCCTGATGAGTAGCAGATTCAATCCACTCGGAGAGGTCAAGTGAGGATGTTAGTGAGACTAGTTTGGAAGCAGCATTGGAACGTGGATTAGCAATAGGGATGTTTAAATCACCCATGATGATGGTGGGTATGTCAGTGGATAAGAAGTGAGTGGGCCATGCAGAGACGATAGATGACAGCAACACGCATATAGAATGGGTTAAAAATCCTAACAGTATCAACTTCAAAAAATGTGAATGTGAGTGCTGGGACATTTGGTAGACCTGTGAACATGCACTGTGGGGAGAGTAGACCAACCCCTCCTCCTTGTCTGCCTCCAGGTCTGGAGGTGTGGGTGAAATGGAGACCACCATCTGAAAGGGCTGCAGGTGAGGCACTGTCTGAATGCATGAGCCATGTTTCTGTTATTGCCAGAAAGTTGAAGTTGTTTGAGAGGAAGAGATCATATATGGAGGTAAGTTTGTTACAAACAGAGTGTGCATTCCAAAGGTCACATTTAAAGGACTTTGGAAGAGAGGGGAGACAGGTGATGTATTTGAGATTTGCTGGATTTCTGTGGTGTTCAGATATATGTGTGTGGGAGAAGTGAGGGGGACCAGGATTAGATGATACATCACCAGCTAATAGAAGCAGGGAGGAAGAAAGATAGGAAAGATGATTGTAAGATGTGTGTCCTTTTAGCTTCTGGTGACACGGTGAGGCTGTTATAACTATTGAATTTAAATAGGACAACCGTTTGTGAGTGTTAACTAGAGGTGAGTGAATTAATGAAGGGGCAGTGTGTGAGGGATGATATAGTCCTAAATATAATGCCATTAAAGGAGAGGAAGAAAAATAATTTGGCAAACATTGGGATTTATGAGTAAAATAGCAAAAAATGAGGGAATTCAAAGAATTACCTAGTTGAAATGTCCTGTGCAATCAGAGAAGTAGTGCAGGGTGAGGCTGCAGTAGATATAGCTTATTCCTGGATGTCTGGATAACATGGAGTAATGATGTGGGGAGCCATGTGGGGGAGTGGGTGGAAGTGTTGAATGAAGCGTAACAAGGCACAGCTGGTGAAGTAGCTGAGTTCTTGCAGAGTCATGAGAGAGGTTCAAACTCAGTTTTATTTATTTATACTTGTGATGGCAGACAAAGCCTTGAGTAGAATTGAAAGTGTAATGATGAGATAGAGGACTGAAGCAGCTGTAGCATGGGTATGGTGTGGCTGAGCATGTAGCACAGCAGACTGATTAAAAGAGGGCATGTTGCAGGGAAAATAAACTGACAGATAAAACAAACTTTCATGAGGTGAGAAGAAAATAAGATCAGAGTCCTAAACAGTCCTCATGTTGTGTGAAGCTTGTAGCCAGGGAGAGATGGAAACATCAGGGGTAGATTATGGAGTTTCAGGTGAATACTGACTGTTGTCCTTGTGTAGCTGTGGTAATAGGCAGAATATTCTTCTCATGTTTCCTCCGGTATAACTCTGAATTATGCTATTTTTTTTTTTTTTACACTTGTAACTATATACGCACTAATTATGCAGCCATTCTACAATGAATATATATTGCTAACAGACACATGTGATCAATGTTCTTCCATCAGGCCCTCAATAACCTCCACCAACAAACACTAGCAATAAAAGTTTAAAACAAACAGTGAAAGGACAGCATACCATTATAAATAAAAATGCACTTTCTTAATACAGTTCTGATACTGATGCAAATAAGGTAGAAATAATTACCTGTTGATGAAAGAGAGGAAACAGAGATTAGTCACTTCTCATAGCCTGGTATAGAGGTAACTGATAACTAATAAGATGGCTATTGTGACACATGTGACCTATTATCATCGAGACTTTTATTGGTTACTGATCAGAGAATTGTCCATAAGTGTCTTATATATATATAGGATGATATATTGTTCTTTTTTATTAGTGTTGCATTTACTTTATAAAGAAAGGGATCTGTTTGGATGCACTTTACAATTGAATTTACAATTTAGATTCTTTTTAGAAAGAATGTGCTGGTATTGTTTACAGAATCTTCAGGATCATCTGCTTACTTTGGCAAAGTGTTCTTGATTTAATAATATTTTAATATTGGGGCAGCACAGTGGCTAAGTGGTTAGCACTTCTGCCTTACAGCACTGGGGTCATGAGTTCAATTCCCGAACATGGCCTTATCTGTGAGGGGTTTGCATTTTCTTCCCGTGTTTGTGTGGGTTTCCTCTGGGTGCTCCGGTTTCCTACACACTACAAAAACATACTGCTAGTTTATTTGGATGCTACCAATTTGTCCCTAGTCTGTGTGTGTGTGTGTATGTTAGGGAATTTAGACTGTAAACCCCAATTGGACAGGGACTGATGTGAGTTCTCTGTACAGCGCTGCGGAATTAGTGGCGCTATATAAATAAATTGTGATGATGATGATGATGATTTGCACCTTCAGTTGCTATTTTTCTGTTGTTTATACCAGAAGGGGGCATTCTTTTTAAAAGAAGATGTAGGGATTGTCTGTGGAGATTAATAGTGGCAACATTTTGTCTTTTAGCAATCTTTTGTGTTTTTCATCATAACATTTAAAACAAAACATTAAATATCAATTGTGAAGCTACAATATAATATATTTTAGATGTAAAAGATATTAACTCTTCACATCTACCTGTATTTGCATCCTCTCACCTCCCCTTCCCTGTTAGCAACACATATAAAAGCTAAAAGCAGCGAACATCCTAGTGTGCTTATATTGTGTCCCTTTATATTTTCACCATCTGAAATATTTTATAATTCCATCATTTCAATATTGATCTATTCCTAAATGCAACTGTGACAGGATGGACGGCCTATGCCACCCTATCTGTCGTTGCTGGGAACCTGCTGGGCTTACTTTGCCACCGCCTCCTTTCGTTATTTCGAATACTCCCCTCCTTCTGCAGTAGGAGGAGCCTGCTGCCAACACTCAAATCCTTTATGGCATCCAGAACCACGTTCCTTCTGGGTAACTGTCGCTGCTAGTGTACTCCCATACTGGTACACTTAGGCTGGTACCCCTGACAGCTAACTATGGATCAGGGTGCTGTGGATAGATCCCCCCTGGCCTATCACACTGGCCAGAACTGCAGGGTAGCGGCAGAGCGGTGGTACTGGAGAGCTGGGTCCAAACCTCAGAAACAGCCAGAGGACGGATTACATTTAGGGTCTAATCTGTAGGTCACAGGATTACAGCAATATTGAAGAAGTTGTCAAGCAGGGTCTTGAAGCAGATAGTGATGTTTATTTTGCTCAAGTGTTTTGACAAGGAGAGTTCCACTAATTAAAGGTATCAGTGGTCAGGTCAGATGGAACATCAGAATGATACATTACAGTTTACAAGGGCTCTCTTTTTATACAGTTTTACACACAGCCTCACAGGCAATTTTTAGAACCAGAATGCAATTTATTTATCAAAACATGGATTTACATGCAATGCAAAACTAACAATAGTTAAGCTTATTTGTGATATCCTAAAACCTTGCTGTGAGTTCCTGCATTTTATCTTGGACACAGTGGACATCTGACAGCAAGTCTAATTACTCCTTCCTTTCCCTTAAGGGGTATTGGACACTCACATCAAAAGGTCTAATCAACATGAGATTAGCTTGGGTGCTTTCTTCCAGCAGTTGCAGAATACACATTTTCTCCAAAGAAAAGATTTCCCCAAGAAAAGTTGCCAACCCCAAACAAGGCATTTCCTTACACCAAGATATACAAAAGACTTTCTAAACAAAGGCTTATTGTATCAGATATATGCATCAGAAATATTGCATTTTCTGTAGCAAGGTTAAAAGAGAAAAAGCTAATTTTCTCTTCTGGTCTCAGAAATAAAGATTTCCTACATCAAAATTTACACAATATCAAAAATAAGTGCATTGACAATTATATAAATAAGCGCCCTACGCTATTTCCTTTCAATAAATTTATACCATAAGTTATATGTAGGTGATCCAGTCACAGCACCCAACAAACCAGTTAATTGAGATTTGTAATACCAACTTGTATGTCGAAATAGCAATATAAATTGATCTAACTCTGTTCTGCTAAAGTGTTGCAAAATAAGAGATTTCTATCACTTTAAAAACTTTACTGTGTTTGTTTTTCTTTATGCCTCTCAGCCTCTGATCTCTGACCTCCATTGTATTTTTACACCACCAGAATTATGAGAACTATCTCAATGAGAAAAATAAACTTAGAGGTACATGATTCTTCTCCTGGGTCACAATGGTAGGCCTCCATAGGAAGGTCGGCCTCCATGCATACTGGCTAACTTCATAAACTGTACACCCCACTGGTATATTTATTTTATTTTATTAACAAAGATCAGAAGGTCTCAACAGGACTGCCTATGGGGGTTTGATTATGCAGATCCCTCTTCCTAGACTTTGGAAACAGCCGATGCTGCAACCGCAGCTTAGGAAGGGTGTGATCATGAGGAACTGTACGTACATATTGGTATAGACAGTCACTTTCCACTGCCTGAGAACTGGCGTGGGTGGAGCTCCATCCACCCCAGCCATGATCACCACCGCTGGACTCCAAGGGAGGCCCGGGCCTAGGTACTTAACACTCTCAATGCCCCTGTGTATCCATAGCAGAACAGTCTCAGAGGAAATGCTTTATACTTATCTAGGGAATGGTACATTTAGCACATTTTCTTGAATATTTTATTTTTCGAAAAGCAAATAAATGGCTTGATGCACCAATATAACTTAAATGACTTTATTCATTCTGCAACCAATTTAATTTTATTTGGGTACCTAAAAATACTTCCTATGAATTATTATGATTATATTCATGATATAGATATCAAATTGTCATCTTGTTACCAGTTTATCAAAACAGCAATGTATAAAGATGGTTTGTAATTCATATCTAATGACTGATTGTTATTTTCTGTTGAATTTGTGTATGACTTTGTATATTGTGTGTCATTTTGCAATGTAAGCTCATCGTGTGCTTTGCTAGTTGACATGAGTTTGAACTTATGCAAGTATCATTAATATTTTGACATTCGCCAGACCAAGGATAGATAAGGATCTTGGAGAAGTTTGAAGCCCAAAGTTGTAAGCCATTTAGCCAAGCAGAAGGAGCAGAAGTGAGAACATAAGGCCCTGTGAACAGTCCGATCTCAGGACAACCCTAGCTCACTTTGAAAACCCTGTAACATTTGGGAGATCTATCTGTCTTTATTGACAGCTAAACTCCAAAGGTGGGGGGGGGGGGGGGGGGTGAGGGCTATGTGGAAAAAAGGTTTCAAATCTTCTGCTTTAGACATCAGAATGTGCATTTTCATGAGAGGTCTATCTAGACTGAAATGTCCCCTCCTTCTCAATTGTGTTCCCTCACACACAAGGTGTTAACTAGTTAGCAGTAATTCTGATTTTATTTCCTATTTTATTTTATTTAACCTACTTGTACAATATATTGTATGTCTTGTTATTAATATTTGTAACTAAGTCTTGGAATCATTTTTCAGATTAAATAAATTTAATCTAGTGTGTTCTGCGTGATGCTACTTGTGTATATGATTTAAGTGTGAAACATCAGTAAGTGGTTCTGGTGAACGTAAGGACACCATAATAAATCCTTCGTGGTGGCAGAAAAGGTGTTTTCATTGCTAAGTGACTAAGATGATGCCAGTCACGGCCAGCTGTGCAGATTGTTGTATCTAGGACAGGCTGGGCGTTCGTGACAAACTGGTTGGCAGCTTGATGGGATTGATAATATTTTTCTTTTTATCATAAGAACTTAAGTGAATTAGTGGTGTATGATTATAGAGATAGTCAGCATCCTAACTGACCGGAGATTACGCTCAAGGCTTACAATATTTTAAAAGACATACTGCACATATAGTTTCTGTTCCCCCTCTTCTTGCCTACTTTCTATTTTTTATTTGATGGAAGTGTGAGTTCCAGGATGGCCCCTGACTATAAGCAGATAAAAAAAGATGAGCTTTTAGCATTGTTTGTCAACAGAGGAATTGCTGTCGCCCCCAGCAGGAACCGAGAGCAACTGATTCAAGCACTTGTGGAGGCTGATCAGAAACCAAGAGTCGGAGGAGACTGTGGAGAAAATCTCTCTGCTTCAGGAGAGCAGTCAGCACTGGACTTTACCATAAATACCTCTGTTCAACCAAGTGAGGAGTCTATCCTAGACAGTTACCTTCATACTGCTCTTAAACAGCTGAAGGATGCCGACCCTGCAACTTCGCTGCAGCTGATCCAGCAACTCCAAGAGGCTGCTGAACGCCGCGCTGCTGCAGACAGGTAGGATGCTGAACGCCGTGCAGACAGGGAGGCTACTGAACACCGCGCTGCTGCAGACAGGGAGGATGCTGAACGCCGTGCAGACAGGGAGGCTGCTGAACACCGCACTGCTGCAGACAGGGAGGCTGCAGAGCATCAAGCCAAACGCGAATACCAGCTGGAATTAGCCAGGCTCAACAGCCAGTCAGCGGACCAAGGCCTGGGTAGGACAAACCCCAGGCATGACCAATTTCCTGTGTTAGAAAAGGACGGCGACCTTGATGCACTCCTGAGTGAATTTGAAAGGACTTGCCGATAGTTTGAGCTGGACCCCAGTCAGTGGGCCAGCTATTTAACCCCTGGACTGGGAGGGAAAGCTTTGGAAGCGTTTGCACACCTTCCCCAGGAACTGGACCGCGATTATGTTGCAATTAAGAAAGCTTTGTTACTTTATATAGGAAGTGTGTACCAAGTATTCCATCGTCTTGTAGAGTTCCCAAAATACTGCAGAAGCCATCCCTGGCTTAATTTCTGTCATCCTGTACACTGGATACTACCACCCTCATTAAGTGCATCGTACCTGAGATAATTTCCTAAAATGGCATATTTCTGGTAAACCTAAAAGGCAAACCGTGGCATTTTCTAAGCTCATTCCAACACATTTCATTATGGTGCACGCCAAATTTTCCTCATCACCAACCCCATCATAAAAACTCCATCGACCTTTCACATGTAGAACCGAGTTATCACCCCATCATACTGTTTTCATCACCCATCTCATAATTATTTCATCCAATCATAAATATTATCAACCACATTCATCATGAGGATTTCACTCCATCTCCAGTCCCTCCTCTCCCACAGGGGGTCTTTGCTAAGTCTGGCACTAGCAGATAGCACTGCACACTCACTGCCATCTGTCTGTGACATGATCCAAAGCTTCAGCAGCAGCCGGTGAGCGTTTCTTCACATCACTCTCCACATGTCCCGTGATTTGTGCAAGCAGGGCAAAGGGCAGGCCGGACACACTGCCAGGCAGCGATTGGAAGAAGTGACACTCAGCATGAGTGCAGCTTCGGTTTTTAGTGCTGCAACTTACTTTACATAGGAGTATGTACAGCACTGAAGACAGCGGCTATCACACAAACACCCTTCCGCCAACTGCATTTTGAAGCCCCATGAGCAAGTGTATTGTGGGGCTCAAAATTGTGATTGACTCCAAAATATGGATGAAAATTCAGGGCCCTGTGACATATACATTAAGGGAACCCCCCTATCCCACTGGAAGTGGCATGGCTATAGCCATTAATCTTGGATTAACCTGTCGCCCTTTATCATTAACCTTCCACCATTAAAGCCTTTTATTATTAACCCCTCATCTCCATAATCATTAACCCCTAATCCTCCATCATTAACCCCCTTTAATTATAATCACTCTCCATTTACACCCTTTCATCATCTCATACATGAATTCATCTGTGAGTACTCCCATACCTCTGCCGAGCCCCTCACCCTCTCCTGCTTGATTACGTAGTCAGAGTGCAACTGATCTCATCAGCACTGAGCAAGTTTAAAGTTGGTTCTGGGGTGCCAGTTAGTTGAACTCCTATCAGAGACCAAGGTTACAGTCCCCTGGTGCTACCACTTTATACATAACCAGTAATTGAGAGGTGGGTGAAGTTATAACAGTTACTAGTAACATGCACTGTTATGAATTCATTCTGGTTATTACTCTATTAGTAAGTGTCAACTGGCTGAACCAGGCATGTTCATATGTTCATGTCATGTACCTCACTACCATATGCTCCAGATGTATGTCAGGTGTGTGTATACTTATACCCCACAATAGCATAGAGAAAGCATAAAGATGCGACTTGACAGTGTTAGTAAATGCGGCTTTCGTATTACCCTATATGTACACAATTTAAGGGATCAATTTATTAGAGGGAGATAAGTCCTAAATCCCTTTTCACAGGATTTCGGGCTTCTCTCTATCTACTAAAGCGCCCAGATGGTAAATGCTATCGCAGGCAGGTAGCCATTGCAGGGGGACAGTAGCGCTATCATTAAAATAAAGCATTTTTTTTTTTTTTCTTTTCTTTTTTTTATTGTTCTTTGAAAACATCAATATATTTTTTGGAAGAATCTGGATTGGGAGCCCAGTTGCCGGCTCTCGCATGTGCACAGGGTCACATGACTGACTTGGCAAGCAGTAAGAGGTGTAACTTTTAAAATAAATTGCATGTTAAAAGATTTTGTATCACTAAGATATGCAGAAATAGAATATCTAGTCATCGGGGGACTCTTGATAAACTGACCGCTAATAATGAAGTGGCATATACACAAGAGATAATAGTGTCTTGACCGTTATTAAAAAATGCATGAATGTTTTGTTTATCATGTAATATACAGTTAAAAATAGTTAGATACAAACACAAATACAAATTAAATTAAATACATACATCTGGTAATTTTCCTTATAAAACTCTAATGGGAATCTTCTTTCCTGCTGCAATCCAATTGCAAATATCAACTTAGTAATGAGAACAGGCAGACGTGACTTCATATAATATACCAGCCACACTTATCATGTACTATAAGCTACAGGGGTAAATCACAATAAAGCAATCAGAAGCCACTAGCCATTGCTGTTAACTGTCATCATCATCATTGTATATTGTTGCACCAGCAAGAGCTATAGCCCCTGACAGGTGTATACGTGTCTGCATCCAGTCCCAATCACATAAATACATCCTTTCTGTACTCGACTACCCCTTCCCTTCCCCCTTCCGTCTCTTCAGTAATAAGGCGTTATAATTATAAGTGTAAAGAACTGGTGACCGCAATACTTCTTCCAAGAGCAACATTGTATATCTCTAGAACAATTCATACACTAGAAATACTATTAACACATCATCATCTATTTATATAGCGCTACTAATTCCGCAGCGCTGTACAGAGAACTCAGTCCCTGCCCCATTGGAGCTTACAATCTAAATCCCCTAACATACACTGACATAACACAGACTGAGAGAGACTAAGGGCAATTTAATAGCAGCCAATTAACCTACCAGTATGTTTTTGGAGTGTGGGAGGAAACCGGAGCACCCGGAGGAAACCCACGCAAACACGGGAGGAACATACAAACTCCTCACAGATAAGGCCATGGTCGGGAATCGAACTCATGACCCCAGTGCTGTGAGGGAGAAGTGCTAACTACTAAGCCACCGTGCTGTGAGGGAGAAGTGCTAACTACTGAGCCACCGTGCTGTTAACATTTTGAAAGCACAACTTGAAAGTTCTTTTTATATCTATGTTTATTTCAATAAAGGAAAAATAATGACTACCTGAGCATCCTGTGTTAAATACAAATGAATGTCTATTTATTATTAGAGAATCCTTTCTCCACAATGTCAGGGTATAACCTGACAGACACAATTGTTAAGGCATCATCTTTATTATATGACATATGTAAATATTAATGTGATTCGGATATGTTACATACCACAGCCTTACATGTACTAAGTAACATCAGGAATTCTACTGATAAATCTGCCTGTGTGCGTCTGTCATAGGTGTCCGTCTGTAGCAGACTGAGCACTCAGCTATTAGTGGGATTGTGTGTTCACGTGGCTGTTGGTTTACTTAGCTCCTAAATCTCTTGAAACAAGTGAGGTAATGAAGCTGCAGACATCACAGCCGGAGGGGTCAGCATTTTTGCTACAATGACACCATCACAAAAACGTGCCTCTCATTGAGACCCTTGTTTTCTGCTGAGCACTTGTTTTAGGACAAAACAATAGGCAGTGTCAGCTCACAGACCCCGTTTTACTCCCAGGCCTCTCCACACTTCTGATCGCTTTTTGTCCAAAATTTTGGGCACTGGCTCATACTCTGTGTGTCCTCTATTCAACTTAGACCACTCCTTTGAAAACTTAAAAAAGTTTGGTGCAAGCAAATTTATGGCGTATATATTAGTGGGGAGGGGGTCTGGCTGGACACCAACCAACTCACTCAGTGCCTCAGTCACAGCGTTACTGTGAGTAATAATCCTGTCATGCTTTTTTTAATTGTTTAAACTGGATCATCTATATAACTGTCTGTCATCTGCCTATATTTTATGTTATACCTCACAAATAGAGAGATAGATAATACATAGATAGTTCTTGGGTTTTCTGGTGCCTTTTATGATTTGTCTCTGTATTTAAATTTAGTTATAATTGAATATATGGGATATTCACCTCTTAAAGGGAGCCTGTGTATACTATAACAGATCAGATGATGATAGTAATATTTATATATGGTTTATTGTTTGATGTACTTGTATGTGGAGTGATTTTGGAAGGTGAACCTGAATTTGGATCAAGATCTAGAACTGATAATGCTACAATAAATTACTATTTTGGCAGCAGGCTGATGTTAAAGAACCCTGCGCTCTATTCGAGTGGATATGGGACAGCTGATAGTCTTGATATATATATATATATATATATATATATATATATTGGCTGTGCAATAGCACTGGTTGCCGTGGATTATAGAGAATGTAGTTTTGTATAAAAAAAAAAAAAAAAACATTCTTACCTTACTGTTAGTTGCTTATACGATCCCATTTGTTCTTCTGTCAAATAATTATAAAAATACAATATTTTAATTGGCTCTCATGTATTATAAACACCCTTTTTTTTCACTTGAAACAATGTTGATAGAAGTTTATTACAGAGTTATATCATATTATTGTTATTTGTGTCAGACTTTAAACGCGCTTTAATGATATTGTATATGGTCATCTAACTTGCATAGTTATTGTTAACTTACTTGAATGTTCTCATTAATTTAGTTATCGGGGTAATACCGAGTTTAGTTTACATGGCTGGATAGGGGAAAGGTTATCAAGTATCTGGTTATTTATTAAGCCAAATTAAATTTACAGCATATAGTACTTTGATCTTTGAAAGTACAGAGAGTCTGTGGAATTGATGTATATTGGAAATTCGTCATTCAATAAAAATTCCATACGGTTATCTCTTGAGATTCCCAAACACGTAAGGAATGTGCTAACCTCTCAGTGCAAATAACAGTTTTTATTCCATAATACCTTACTATACATAACAATGACTCATGATACAGAGAAACAGTATCCTTTTCTAATATTCACTCCTTTTTTCAATAAATATTATTATAATAATTCTGCATTAAGGATCTTTTTCCTCTGTATAGTTCCACAATAAAAATAGTTGACACCTTGCTTCATCAGACTGCCATTGTTTAATACAAAAAGAAGCAGATCTTCAAAATATATATTATTTAAAATGGACACATATTTAAAATCCACAGACATAACATGCAATCTTTTAACAGACACATCTATATTGATGTGTTTTGTGGAGGGGCAGAATTGTTGCCTTTTATGGATTTACTTGTGTTCTAGTTGTTGCAAAGTGTAACTATGAGAAATTATTGCAGATTTATTGAAGATTTGTTAAGATGTCTCACAGTGGAGCACAAGGAAGCATCGGCAGCCACTCAGCTGTAGGTCTGCAAAATTACCGGGTATGTACAACTATAATAACTTGCAGTACTGTATAACTGTGATTTTATATTCCAATAAATTAAATATGGCATAAATCCAACTTGTTAAAGTACTTAAATATGATCAAACCTCCTATGACGATGGAATATTCAGTTCAGGTCAAACATATAACGTCCATTCTCAGAAACAAGTTCATAGACACTATATAGGATGTATATTTCGGGGGAAATCCTATCTAAACAGAAACATTTGTTATAGCTGATTCGATTTAAACTTAGCAGAAAGTGTGAAAACTAAGGGGGATATTTACTAAACTGTGGGTTTGAAAAAGTAGAGATGTTGCCTAAAGCAACCAATCAGATTCTAGCTGTCATTATTTAGAATCTACTAAATAAATGATAACTAGAATCTGATTGGTTGCTATAGGTAACATCTCTACTTTTTCAAACCCGCATTTTAGTAAATTTAACCCTAAGACTCTGCTCAGTTAATGAAGTATGGCACTTAAAAAATAAAAATCTTTTATTTTTATTTTTTTATTTTGTATGTGTACTTTGATATGTATGTATATGTACACTTGTGTAAATAAATGCAACAAGAAAAACAACTCAGCTTAATTATATAAAATGTCATAGTATCACAAAAATATATGCATTGCTGAAAAGGACTAAAGGAATCCCTAAAGATAAAGCAGTGTATTTAGTAAAACTTGCAGGAGGGCATGCACAAGCCAATAAAAGTCATTTGAAGGTTGAAACCCACCTTGTAAATGTTATGTCTCAATTATGTAACATAATATTATTTTACAGCTGATCTGCTACGAATATGAGAACTTCCAAGGTCGCAAGGTGGAATTTAGCACAGAGACCAGGAACTTGTGTGACCGGGGTTTTGACCAAGTGAAGTCCATTCGAGTGGAATGTGGACCGTAAGTTCCCAACCTTACAGAGAACATCACACAAATCCCTTGTCAGGAAATCCAGTCTTTTCAAACTATGGGGTCTATTTATGCGTACTGCATCGATAGAAGATCTTCTTTCCCCCAATTTATGATGAACAAGTCGTCAGTGCTGTTGAGTGATGTTCAGCTCCCTGTTCCAGATTTGAAACAAACAAAAAAAAATGATTTTTTTTTTATAATAATAATGTAAAAATTAAACAAAAATAGCTTAATTTAAAAAAAATAGGAAAGATGCTTTATTTAACTAATAAAGCATTTTTTTTGTTGTGGTGCAGCTCTGCTATTGTCATCTTGAGATGACAATAGCGATAACAAGTACATCGGAGGTATATGTACCATCGCACTACATGATAAATAGACCTGCCCATGGTTGGCATGGGAAAGCTTCACTGAAGGCTCACGGCAAAGGCTACTGACAGCTATGGTGGCCATAGTCCTCACCAGCCGGTGGCTTTGTCAAGCAGAATCCCTAAGTCCAGCGAAAACTCCATTAGTAAATAGACCCCATACCCCTTAATAGTACAGTTAGGGGCAATTCCTTCATATTTAGAACTGAAAAACCATGTTGTGATGCAAGGGGTGCAAACTAAAACATTTTTTATTTGCCTGCAGTGAAATACTGGCTGCTTTTATATGTAGCACACCAATACTGAGCAGCTTTTATTTTAACATTGCAAGTAGAGATAAGCTAGGATGTGCTGACCTCCTAACTCTAAATCTGTCTGCACATTTTAAATTTGCACCCCCCCCCCCCCCCCCATGCAGCTCAACATGGTTTTGCCATGATGAAAAATGGTTCTTTCTAGCTGGATTTACCACTGACTCTAAAAGAGGCCCATTGTCTGTACAACCAAGTGAGATGAACATTACAGATTTAATAGTGATATTTATTCAGAGTGGGATTTCCCATTTTATAGTGTGATCTATTTTGAGATATAAGTTGTACACACCTACTCCAAAATATTTGAAAACACTGGAGGTATTACAAAATCATTGCAAGTACATTTATTAACATTTAAATGTGTTTGCAATGTGATAACTTTATCAAATAGTTTTGTTTAGAACACAGTCGTGCAAATGACCTTATTCAAGCATGTGTGTGCGCTAATATCCAAGTTTGGGATTTGCACCTAATGGGCCTGATTCATTAAGGAAAGTAAAGCAAAAAAATATGTAAGTTTTCTCTTGGACAAAACCATTCTACAATGCAAGGGGTGCAAATTAGTTTATTATTTTGCACATAAGTTAGATACTGGCTGTTTTTTCATGTTTCATACAAATACTTGATAGCTTATTTGTACACTGAAAATTAAAGTTAATCTGGGACATGCCCTACGCCAACTATAAATCCCCACATTTTAAATTTGCCTCCCCCTCCAATGCAACATGGTTTTTGCCAAGATGTAAAGTTGCTCATTTTTTTTGCTTTACTTTCCTTAAGGAATCAGGCCCAATAAAACTGAACAGGGGACAATCAGATATGTGAAAATAATGTCCAATATTTTTTAGACCTTTTTTATTTAAAGTAACACCACACAACCACGCCTGCCATGTGTATGGCTGTTTCTGACATAGTACTGTTTTACTTCACAGCTGGGTTGCGTATGAGCAGAAGGATTTCACTGGCGAGATGTTCATTATGGAGAAAGGGGAATACCCTCGTTGGGATTCCTGGTCTAACTGCTTCCGCGCTGACAGGATCATGTCTTTGAGACCAGTCCGTATGGTAAGGTCTCCATTGCACTTCAAACATCAGTGAACCAATTCAGCTGCAGATGTAATAACTTCAGTAGGGTAATAAGATATCACTGTACAATTAAATTGCCCTAATAATCAGGAAACACCTTCTAGTGCAGGCCTGGACAACCTGTGGCTCTCCAGGTATTACCAAACTACAAGTCCCAGCATGCTTTGCCAGTCGATAGCTGGCAGGGTACGCTGGGACTTGTAGTTTCAAAACACCTGGATGGGCACAGGTAGTGCAAGTCCGCTGTAGTGGTTGGGGAAGGAGAGTGGGGTTGCTGAGTAACATTTCAGGGGAAATCCTACTAAAATAGTCAATAAATATATGTGACCAGCAATCATACCAAAACAGTGTACTGTTAGATGCACTGTTAGCCTAAAATGTCAACTGAGGTAAAATGATATGTAAAGTGGGGTCGTTGTCATATTCAAGAGACTGCAGACTATTAATTCACTAAAATCTAATTATATAATTGAAGGATGAGGTCTCAGTGATGTCACTAGTTATTACTAGGTTCAGCCTAAAAAATGGCTGCCTCAGTTGTTGATTAACACAACACAAACTGTATGACTTGTGGATTTCAACTAAATTTGGAAATAACTCCTTTGATGCTTTTGCTAACTGTAGTTAATTAGTACAACTATGCAGTTAGTTTCCTGTTTATCTAATATCATATCATCAGTCGGAGATATCAACTTATGTCTGCTTTTGACAATAATGTCACTTAAATTAAAGGACACACAGGATTATAAGATCTCCCTCTACGAATGTGCCAACTTTGAGGGCAGGAAGATGGAGGTCTGCGATGAAGATATCCCCAGCTTGTGGTCCTATGGCTTCCAGGATAGGGTTGCCAGTATCCAGGTGCTTGGAGGAACGTAAGTAGTTGCAGAATTTCACATAGTGTTAAATTCTTTAAGTATCCACTGCAGTCGAATATATGTACATTTGTGTCGATCTACAGATAAATAAGAGTTTCTTCCAAAATTTAGATTTTACGCTCATTATTAGATAAGACAAAATGTTTTCTAACAGTTTTGCAAGTTAGACATTTTATTAAATAAGTGTTATAATTCAACATTATATGAGATGCTGACTCTGCAGTGTGGAGAATCAGCTGAGCATTAGAGATGCAGAACAAGGACAATAAGCATTTATTATTAATTAGTGCACTTCTGCTGCTACATGGCTCTCTAGTACATCTTTATAGGAGATTAAATGAGCTTACTGTACATATGTCCTAAGTGATAACAGAGACTCTAGTTGCAAGTTCTAATTCTGAAACAGAGGTGTACAACCTGCGGGTCAGGATACAAATTGTGTTCCCACAATCCATTTTTAGAGTTCTCTGATTGCCAGATATACAATACAATATATTTAGAACTGCCTCTTTTGGGGCCCCAGAATAATGGCATAGTGACACTCAGGGGCCCAGAATAATGGCATAGTGACACTCAGGGACCCAGAATAATGGCACAGTGACACTCAGGGACCCAGAATAATGGCATAGTGACACTCAGGGACCCAGAATAATGGCATAGTGACACTCAGGGACCCAGAATAATGGCACAGTGACACTCAGGGACCCAGAATAATGGCATAGTGACACTCAGGGACCCAGAATAATGGCACACTTACATTCAGGATGCCACCTAAATAAATGAGAATGCCATAAAAATAAAGCATATGTGTTTCCATATAAGCTGTTGAAAACAAAAACGAATTAAAATTATATCAACCGAGAGGTGCAAATAATTATTTGGAGAATAATTTTGTCTGTTCACTTCTGACGTCCCTTCCCGCAGAATGTAAAGTCATGCTGTAAGACTAATGTATTAGATTGCAAGATAATAACATTGGTGATAAAATAAAATAAAATGATTTGGAATAATTGATCCCAGGAGGAGGTAAGCGGCCACTAATGATTGACATTTAAATATCACTCTCTAGATGGGTTGGATACCAGTACCCTGGTTACAGAGGTTACCAATACCTGATGGAATATGGACCATACAAGCACTGGAACAACTGGGGCGCCAACCAGCCCCAGATTCAATCAATCCGCCGAGTGAAGGACATGCAGTGGTACACCAGAGGAAACTTTGAAGTTGGGAACTAAAAAGGCATCGAGGATAAGACACAGAACCTGACTGGCAAAAAAAAGGGACTTGTTTCTTTTAAATCTTTTTAACCGTTCTCAGTTTATTGGTGGGAGAGGCGACTGTTAAAATCCTTGCTTTATTCATTAGATTCCAAAGTAATTTATTTATTGAGGGCATTTTTCAGGCTTTGTACGAGTTTAGTTGCTATCAGATGGATCATTGGTAGAAAAAAAATCAGCTCCTTAAATCATACACAGTTGTTTACTTTGCTGCTGCTTCTATTGTGTATTATGGAGTAACTCAGGCAATCGGCAGGCTTGTCCTCTGTCTACCTTAGAGGCTTTCTAAGCCTTGCTGTATCTGTAAAGGGAAAAGTGGAGATGTTGAGCATACCACGTTTTCGCTATGTCTATATTGGATTTTCTACAGCTGATCCTTTAGTAGCCATTGAACTCATGTATAGTCAAGTTATAATAATCAGATACTAGAAGTTCGGGGCTACTCTGATCTGGCCATGTACAGTCAAGACAATAATGATGACATAAGGCAACAGAAATTGGAATTTGTAGAGAGAGCAAAGCCAGTCTGGCACATTTAAATGTCTGGACTTCAGTATGATTCAATTATTGTAAGTCTAAGGCCCTCCAAGCAAACCTGCCTGTCACTCCTGGGCAACCTAAAACATAGAAATGTAACCTGTCTGATTCATAGTCAGTCTCAGAGAACACTTCCCATATGAAACAGTCTACATTTGCTTTTACAATAATGGAAACTTGACCTACACTAAGGAAGAATATGCTGCTTCCCATGTATTACTCTTGGTAGACACAGGTCATGTAGAATGACCATGTCTAGCGATTCTTGAAAGTAAAACATTAGAAAGACTTACTAGTAATAGAGCAATTACAAACAGCACAAGATGTGTAGGTTCTTCTGTTAAAGTAAAAAGAGGAAGTCATTTACATATCAGTCACATTGAGTTGTCTGTATAGCATTCTACTTCACACATTGCCAGTGGTTGTAGCCCCAAATATAGATATTTAAAAATCAGAAAAAAAAGTCGTCTCTCTCCCCAATAATATAGAAAATCCAGAACATATGCTTTTATCGAGGGTGGGAACATATGGGCACTGTCATCTTTCTCAGGGAGAAGCAAGTCTTGTTTTATTACACATAAACCTCAGCGAATGAATGCACATGAATGTGTTCACTGTTCCTTTCCAAAGCACTGTCCATCCAAACGTAGCTCTGCCGAATCACCGATACGTGTGTCAAACTCTTTGCAGTAAAACGGAAATAAAAAAAAATTGCCATGAAACAAATGACTGCTGAGCTTTATATGTGTGGATACTCAATTTATACACAATGTAATGTAATTGTTGTCTTAAAGAATAGTACAGGCCCTTGTAAAGGGAGTGTATTAGGGTTTTGCAATTCTGTATGGTAACCAATGTGCACAAGGGGGAAAAAATGCCACTTGCTAGGTAGAATGTCCATAATTATAGTTGTAATATAACAACATAAATTGGGCAGCACGGTGGCCTAGTGGTTAGCACTTCTGTCTCACAGCACTGGGCTCATGAGTTCGATTCTTGACCATGGCCTTATCTGTGTGGAGTTTGTATGTTCTCCCTGTGTTTGTGTGGGTTTCCTCCGGGTGCTCCTTTTTCCTCCCACATTCCAAAAACATACTGGTAGGCTAATTAGCTGCTATCAAAATTAACCTTAGTCTCTCTGTCTGTGTATGTTAGGGAATTTAGATTGTAAGCTCCACTGGGGCAAGGACTGATGTGAGTGAGTTCTCTGTATAGCTCTGCGGAATTAGTGGCGCTATATAAATAACTGATGATGATGATGATAAATCCCATAATCTAAAACAGTGATTTTCAACATGTAGACTTGAGGCTGCATGTGCACCCCTCAAAAGTGTCATATGGGATGCAGTCAGACTAGTTTCCTATCTTTGGTCCTCTTCTTAATTATATAATTGAGTGGGCTCTTTGCATTCACATGGTCACTATAACAGATTACATGACTATATAGTAATGTCTTTTCTCCAGCTGGAGTAGTCAGCTATAGGGTATTGTACTATACAGGCTTTGTGAACACTTCCCACTGCTGCTCTGATCTCATACAGTGATCTCACGCTACTCTGCAAAATTAAAGAGATGTCACTGAGGTCCTTTTGGTGGCCCATGGCAAATATTAAGATGCCCACAACTGCTCTTGGCCACTTAATACTGCAATTTAATGATAAGCGGCAGTTTTGGGTGTCAACCTATTAGCTGACTATAACATACTAAGCAGGGCTGTGTTGCTGTCATATTTTTATCTATTATATTATATGACCTTAGTATAGAGGGGTTCTATATGCAATTGTTAAATTCTGACTACAAACTTCTGGCTTTACATTGTTTTTATTTACTTTTTATTTACTTTTTAAAGCAACAAAACCTGTCAGGACAGATGTCAATGCAGTGATGTTTAGTTCAACACATAAATAGCATAAAATTACAAATTCAGCATCACAATTATAAACCTTTCATTAGCTGACTTAGTATATGTCCTAATAATGTCATATACTTGAAAGGGTAGTGGCATAGCAGAGTGCAACTTTGGAGGGGGGAGTGAAAGGAAGATGGGTGAGGTAGTGATGGGGAAGGGTGGCCTGGAGTTGTGGCCTCCCATTGTCTAAAGAGCAGAATAGATGGCATGTGTGTGTTGTCCTGTAGGTAAGAGAGATCTAACTGGATCAACATTAAAACAGAAAATTTGACTGTTCAATGTCATATTATTTATCATAGCACTTGCAAATAATACAAAATGCAAAGGCTTAAAAAAGCATATACATTTAATGAAATTTATCTTTAAAGCTGCACTACTATTTACCACGTTATTTCACTAACCCACCGCTTCCCATGGGCAGGGCCGGATTAACCCTAGGGCTAACTGGGCTACAGCCCAGGGGCCTCGGGCATCCAGGGGGCCCTTGAAAGTGCTCAGCAGCATTATTGACCGGTTGGGGGCGGGGGCGCCCCCGGCTCGATCAATGCTGCTGAGCACATTCACTGCGGTCCTTCCCCGGTGCGCTGTAGTCTCCTTACTGAGGAGATCTCGCGAGTCTCACTCTCACGAGATCTCCTCAGTAAAGAGCTTACAGCGTGCCGGGGAAGGACTGAAATGCCAGGAGAAGGAGGTAAGTGGCTTGGGGGCGGCTCGGCTCAGAGGAGATGGCCCTCACCGGGAAGGGGGGCGGCTCGGATCACGGGGGGGTAGGGGGCTCACAAAGAAGACTCTATGGCTAGTAATTACAGAAGAGGCAAATCTATTTAGTTCACAACTTTAAAATGAAAGGGAAGTGGGGTGTGAGTGGGAGGGCCATCAGGAGATTGCCAGCTTCTGATTGGTCTACTTGCTCACAACTCCCCACCGCAATATCACACAGTACGTGTCTTCTCCCGGGAATGTAAGAAGAACTACTGAGCCATGGAGCGGCTGTATGGAGCATCTGCAGGGGCTCCAGGTAGGGAAGTCAGGGTTAGAAATGTGTAGGTGGTAGTGCAGCTTTGAGTAAAACAAAGTATCTTATGGTTATCACAGCTTGCTTTCCAAAAGAAAAGAAAGGAGTAATATTATGGGGTGCAGATTATGGTCTGCAGCGGATAAACATGCACTATGCAACATGTAAAGCGCTACAGAATTTGTTGGCGCTATATAAATGTTGACGATGATGATGCACCAAGAAGTTACCATATTGTAAATATGTCCGAGTCTAATCTAAAAATTCTCTCCATAGAAACTGTATAAAGTTTTAACACGAACATGAAGAAATAAACACTGTATAGAAGGCTGTTTCCACCATGAGTATGGATTAACATTCATATTCTATTTTAATACTTAGTCTAAAAAAAAAAGACATATTCTTATAAATGCCGAAATATAAAATATAAAAGTATTTGTTTCACTACTTATACACAACAAACAGAATATAGAAAATAAATATAATAGAACCAAACAATAATCACATAAGTATAATAACAATAAAACAAGCTTGCAAAATAAGTACAATCAATAGAGAGCCTAAAGAATAAAAATAGTATTGAAGTTTAAAATGAAGAAATAAATGTTATATGCAATGGCCATCCGTGGCCTCTGTTGACAAAGTCCCGTTGTGAATGATAATAGAATGGTAGAGTGGAGGATTCTTTGTATCTGACAGTAGTTTGAGAACCCAGTGAGCCATCAGTAGAGCTCATTTACTAATAATGCATTTAGGTGCAAAGTTTGCCCTAAACCAATACAACCAATTAGCAGGTGGCTTTTAACTTTACTATACAAACAAACAATGCAATCAAGTGTCTTATTGGTTGCAATGGGTTAGGGCACATTTTGTACCTAAATGCAATGTATGAGCCCCTGTGACTAGATGTTGTATTCCATAATAAGGACACTTGGGGCAGGGAGACCAACAGCTGCTAAACAATCCCTGAGATACTGCAACGCATAACGCGTTACATTGTTAGGCCCATTTCCCCGGTGTTGGCAGGTGAAGTCACCGAGGGGAGATGTTCTAGCATAGTGAGGCCAGTGCCTCACACACATAGGTCGCCGGTGACAAAGCAGTAGACGGAACTTATCTGGTACTTAGTGTGAAAGCTCCAGTGCTGGCTATGTAAGGTTTGTGTGGGGAACCTAAAGTAAGTCTACAAAGACTCTGCAATCAGAGTAGAATGGCCATATTGCCGGGGACCTAGGACAGGTGAGGTTGCTAGGGGCTCCCCCGGGATTTGGGAAGGAGGAACCAGGTTAATATAGCCCTTGGACAGGTAAGATCGGCGGAAGACTACCCCATAATTAATATAGCCCTGTAGGTGTCAGAAAGGGAGATAGGGGGTGTGCAACAGAAGGAGGCACCAGAGGGGCACTTTCCAGAGCCTGAGGTGCACTCATTATATTGGAAAGATGGTGCAATGAGGGCTACTTTACAGAGGGAAAGGGAGAGCCCCAACAGTTAAAGGCACACAACAAAGTAACCAGCATGAGGCAATGAGTGTCTGAGAGCCGCTTGGAGTAGACCCCTTGGAATGACCCCTATACTGTGAGGGTGGTCACTGCACGGTGCAGCGTAACTAATGGGGAGTGTAGCTGTAAGGGAGAAGGAGACTGTATATCAGAGGAGTCTCTGGATGAGGGGATGGTGTGCTCATGAAAGGAGAGAGTCCCTGGATATTGGGATGAAGGTTCTGGAGGGTGGTCGTCTGCATGCCTGCGATAATAAGTATAATATGTAATACAACCTGTTGTGCCTGCTCCCAGCAGCTGCTATGTAATCAGATAATGTTGATATTGCTGTATTTCAAAGACTGTGCAGTATGAGAGAAGAAACAGTATAGTAAAGTCGTAATGTTACATCTGCTAAGGAATTTTGCAGGAGGATACTGGCGTTTAAATGTGTACAGCTTACAACCATTATGCTTTCTGTGCTGGATGAAGAGGTATAAATAAAGTTTTCTTCATATTTAAACTGAAAAGACCTGATGGCCCAAATTACTGTTATTGTACCACACGTACACTTTGTCCACGGCTGAGTTAAACACCGGTGGATTTGGGGGAGGAAGAGGGGGGGCACTGGACAATTAGCCCATATCCACCTGCAACCCAGGGCCAAAAGGGCCACATGTGTTATATCAGGCCACCAGGAACACCTTCCACAATACAAATATGTACTCTCAGAAACTGTTCTGGCTGTAAATGAGCACATCTACAAGGATCCAAAGCAGAGCAACCTATCTAACTCAGGGAGCCTGTGTGTCAGAGCAAGGCCATTTCACACTGAAGGCCTGATTCATTAAGGAATGTAAATGCTGACATGTGCCATATTTTGCGTAAAAACACTCTGTGCAAGCTCAGAATCAGACCATACACCAGTGAGCACAAGAACATCCACAAAGGACCCATACTACAGCCTACGATTTCATGGGTGGATCGGGTAGGGGATTAGGAGTATGCATGTAGGCAGTGTACAGGAAGGGTGTGCCAAGTTTAAGCGTGTGCAGCAGCGTCTGATTCAAGCTCTGGTCATCTCAAAGGTACGTGTTTTTTGTCATATCAAAGGCACCAGCTACAGAGCAGGTGTCAGTGCCGAGTGATAGTGAAGACGGTCATGTGTGCATGCTAGTACATGTGTTTGCAGTAAGCAGAGACTGCAAAAATGCATTTTATGTACAGTAGCATTAATTACATCCTAATACATGTATTTTTTATGTTTTTTCATTAATGACTATGGGCCTGATTCATTAAGGATCTTAACTTGAGAAACTTCTTATTTCAGTCTCCTGGACAAAACCATGTTACAATGCAAGGGGTGCAAATTAGTATTCTGTTTTGCACATAAGTTAAATACTGACTGTTTTTTCATGTAGCACACAAATATAAACTTTAAATTTCAGTGTACAAATAAGCTATACAGTATTTGTTTTCCGGCGGGTTTGAAAAGTGGAGATGTTTGCTATAGCAACAAATCATATTCTAGTGATCATTTTGTATAATGTACAATCATAGAATCTGATTGGCTTTTCAAACCCGCCGGAAAACTCTCAGCTTGATACATTTACCCCCAGAACTGCAAATACCAGGAGTTTGCTAATTAGATGCCCTATCATGCACACAGCTTCCACACTGCTTATACAAGTGATCTTCCAATATGGATACAGCATGCTGATAATCTATTTTTCCATGACCTTACAGGAGTTGACCACTTTTGGACAACCTATGTTCCTTCAATATTGCCACTACCAGCCTCTGTCCTGTCATGGTCTAACCGAAGGCCTCCAGGCTGTTGCATAAGGGAGGAGAGCCACTAGGGTATCTCCCTAGTCCTGGGGTGTTTTCACCAGCAGTTCTATTAGTGTTGTGTTGTATTGTATTAGATTAGATGTGGCTCCTGCACAAACAGATGTTGCATAATAACACTCCCCTATGAAGGGGCTGGTCAGGGCCACCTTAACAACATTATGGGCCCCCGGGCAAAGCAGTGCAGAGGGGCCCCTACCTCTATATATGTGTATCATATATAGATATATATATATATAGATATAGATATATATATATATATATATATATATATATATATATATATATATATATAGATAGATATAGATATATTTGCAGGATTATTATTTTTTTTTGCAGGATTATTTATTTTACTTAAGGGCCCTGTTTATGGGGCCCCCTTGCCTGTGGGGCCCCCGGGCACCTGCCCATCGTGCCCAATGGAAAAGATTGCCCTGGGGCTGGTTACCCTCACAGACTTCGCTGATCGGAGAAGAACGCTTTCTCCTGCTCAGCTGCCATCAGTTAACAACAAAGATCTTGGTGGAGAGCCCCAACAACGCCCTATTTGGGGTGGGGTGGGGGCACTGTTGAAAGAGAGAGAAATACACAGAAGTGGAAAACTCCTATAAATAGACCCAACATGACATCAGTGTAATTTTCTACAATGATCCTCTCTGAATTTTCCCACTCAGTTGTAAGATAGCTAACGACTTCATTCACACCCACACATTTCTCTAAATACTGTTATATAGTTGGTATTTTTATAAAGCTGTGGCCTCACTCTTTGATTGGACATTGTCTACATTGCAGAATTTATTACCACCACCTTGTCTGGTTTGGATTCATATGTAAATTTACAAATCATCTTTGTTATAATACAGCATTTGCTGCACCACCTGTTGTCATTTATTTTGCTTGCACAAATATTTATTGACTATTTCTTTAATGATCTGTACAGTTTTATAACCTATTTTAAATATTTTGTTCAATTTTAATTCCTTATTAAATATATCTATATTTTATCAAATCAAATTATTCCCATGTTGAGGCTTTAACAAGATGAGAGTCTCAGGACATACGTCTATAATTTAATTCTACTTATCCTTGCTGAATTGAGCAATATTGCACAGCATCTAGTTGTAGATAATTTCCTTCACTGTACCAAATAGCAGAAAAGATAAAGCAATGTGTTTAGTAAATCTTGCAGGAGGGCAGTTACAAACCAGTAATTAAATGTTTAAAACTGAAAACCCTTACCCAGGACAAGTTCCTCATGGGTGTGTCGGCTCTGTATCATAATTCCACAACCTTGGTCCTGGTGAATAGGTGCACTTCCCCTTCTTTTCCTATTAATGACAGTACCAGGTAAGGCTGCCTGTTATCCCCACTTATTTTTGCCTTGACTCATAATTTCTTACAGAAGACTGCCCTGAACTTGGACACAACCTGTTCCCCATGATCTGAGATGATCTCCTGTAGGACCCAGTGTGAAAGAAAAACGTCCCTGATACTGGCGCCCAACTTAACCGGCAACGATTCCAGCACTGGATGACAATCAGTAGGCTTATCCCGCAGCCTTTTTGTTTCTTTACCTTTATTGGTATTGCTAGTGTGGGAACATAATTCACCCTAAGCATGCACTATATTTTGTACTTAAATAAAGTATTATTTTATTATTAGCCAAAATTATTCTCCAAATGGATATAGCACATATATATGAAGAATATAAGTACGATGTATATAAAGATATTAAATTTACAGGGAAAATGAACAATACAATGGACATACTCAACCAGCCAACATGAGTATCCGTTATGTACATTTCTCCTACTTCTAGCAAGGTTGCAATCATTCCCCAAATGTCACCCATCATTCAGAGGGAAAACACAAGGAAAAAGAACAGTGCAGAGTTATTGAAGTCCTGTTAGGAATTCTTCCCGATTTGGTGTGAAGGTACAGGCAGTAATTGTAAGACCTGTGGGAAATGACAACATGCACACAGGTCTTACCTGATCACGATGCAACTACTGGGACATCCACAAAGGGGCTCCAGGAGGGGTGTATAAGCTATCCTTGAAGCCTTGCACCAACTGTCCTTGCAGGGATTCCTCAACATCTTGCCATATTTAGGGTCTCTACCTGTGACCGCTGACCAGCAATGCCCTGCAAGGAAAAAACACAAGACACACAAGGACAAAAGAGAGGGAACACTCACCTGAAACACCCGGTTTTCTTGATTGCTATTTACTCTCTCTCACTGTCAGCGGCTGTGGGGAGGGGGGGGGGGGCGGAGGGAGGGCAGAACAATCCCTCTATAAAAGGGCTGACTAGCCCTGAACTAGAAAACAAGACAAGTGATCTCTCTAACTGGGGTTGATCTCCTAACAGGTGGCAGGCCTGAATTAAGGAGTCCACCTTCCTAGACTCTGAGCCTAGTGAATTTGTAGCCACAGGCTCCAAGCCTGAAAAATTGCAGGGCAGGCTTTTTAAGCCTGTATAAAATGTGCCCAAATTATAATTTTATGGTACCTACAATAAACTAATGGGGCCCCTGGCCTTGTGCCCCACTATCGAGCCTTGGTGGCAGTGACCAGGGGAAAGTATGGAAAACATACTTACCTGTGGGGGAAACATATATTCTTCCTGCCGCTTCCTTCTTTTCCAATTCTTCTCCTGTTAAGCGCTTCTTCAATCTGTGCCGATGGTCTTCTCCTGTTGCTTGAAAAGCCTCTGTCCTCTTCCAGCTCTTTCTTCGCACTCCTGCATCCATGTCATAGTTACACATGACAAAATTTCCCAGGATGTCCATAGCTCTTCAAGGAGAAATACATAATGAAAAAACCTTTTCTATTAATATATATAACAATACCACATAGTAACATTTAAGAACAAAAGGAGGAAATGCCTCCGACATTCGTCTCATCAAGAGGGAGCCCCAAACGGGCTTAACCAGGGGAGGGCTGGCAAATTTTAGCTTGGGGTCAAGACTTGACTTAGCAGCCTATTTTATAGGGAAATAAATGCAGTTAGCCCTGTGACCCAGCCCAACTTAGCATACTATGGGACCAGCTGGGGACAGATGCCCCCCAACCCAGCCTGCCCCTGGGTTTAACCTTCATTAACAGTGCCCCACTTATGTCAGAGCAAGGACTGAGGTGGAAAAAAAAACCTTCCACAGGGAAACAATGTGCCATTTTGTAAAACGTTCTACCAAGATCCAAATGAGCGAGAAGCCTTTATACATTTGTATATCAGTGATGAATTATTTTGTTATGTGTGTCCTGGGTTTACTTGGAATGAAGAGAGGCAATAAAAGTCCTGCAGGAAACTGATTAGAGAGTTTGTTTGCTGCACAGGTGGAACAAGCTGTAACATAATCTGTAACGTCGTTCCGCAGACCCGACAACCAATAACAGCAACCAATAACTTCTTTTATCCCCAGAAGTACAGTAAACCTAGGAGTTATGGGTACAGGAGAGTACTTTAGTCCATGGTTGAAAATTTGAGCAGTATGAACATATATATATATTTGCATATAAATTGTTAAAATGCATGCACAAATTATTTTTTGTTGGGGGAAGTAGTAATAATAGTTATAATAAAATGTTTGCAATGCATTATAACACAATGTAGTTGTGAATAAAATCAGTAGATGGCACTGTAACACAGGTAATGATTCAATTTAGTATTTAATTATTTCAAAACAACCCTGTTCAATTTTTAGCTGAATTAGGAAATCCGGTTAAGGTTAAAGATTTTCTCTGTGGCTTTTTGTGACCATTTCAATGTACATGAACCATCTGGCAGCCTTTATATATTTTATAAACAGGTCCCACCTTCAAATCTGACACTGCTTACCACACGCACTGTATGTGTGCATTGCTTAGTCTAATGTGTAATGCCCAGTGGAACACATAAGACCATCCATATCTTAAAATTATTTTATGCTTTTTCTGCATTAGGATCAGGAGCAGGCTGAGCTGGGGCCAGGAGGCCCCTGGTCCGGTCCCATAGTGGGCTACCTTGGGCTGGGTCACTGGGCCACCTGCATTTTTCCTTTAAAATGTCCCTTATAGGCCATCCATCCATCCATCCGGCCATTCATCCATCCATCCATCTGGCCATCCATCCATCCATCCATCCGGCCATCCATCCGGCCATCCATCCATCCATCCGGCCATCCATCCACCCATATACATAGATGTAGAGAACTGAAAACTGGGGGCAAGAGGAGTGTGACCACATTGTGTAAACAGAAAGACATTGGATCCTCTCAACTCAATAGTATCATTAGTATTGCTATTCTATGTTAGATATACGTTCCAAAGTGTTCGTCATTTTGAACCCGCCCGTGACATAATGACACGCGGCGGGTTTGGGACCTAATTCTGCCCACTTCATTAGGAAGTGGGCACTTCCTAGTGAAGTGGGCACAATCCGGAGATTGCCACACTCTCCCGGGAGTCCGTGAGACTCTCGCAAAATGTGTGAGTCTCCCGGGCATTCCGGGAGAGTTGGCAAATATGATTGTAACATGATCATTGCTCTGCATTTTAGCTGGGTTTAACCTTACCTGCACATTGCTTTTAAATGCACGTACTCCCTAAGCAATAGCAGCTATCAGATATCTAGAGAATCACCTGGGCAGGGTGGGGGAGTTACAATAAGGTTTGTTTTGGTCACAAAATACATTTTAACAAGAAGAAATATAAAACATTGTGGTCTACCACGAGTATTTAATGACTGCAAAGAATGAAATACTGGGGTGCAGTAGGGCTGTGACCACTTTGTGTCAACAGAAAGACATTAATCCTCTTTGCTCATCAAAGACATTATTGGACTAAAGACATAATAGACTCAAGGATTTCAGTTTTTGGTCAGTGACTAATATTTAAGTGCAAAACATTCCAGTCACGTAATTCAGAGGTTTTTAATACAAATGAGCTTTAATGTCATACTTACAAACCTTTAACTTGGTCCCTCAAAAGTGAACTATCAGGACAGAAGGAGGCATTCGGGGCATATTATGTCATTTTGCGCTCGACCCCACGGCTCAAAGCCGTCTTTTTCTGTGGGGGGCAGGGCCAAAATGACACGATTCACTGCGAATTGTGTCATGAACATTGCCATCCTGCCCTCTTCACTAGGAAGTGAGTATGATGTAGAAAAATGGTCTGTTCTTCTGGGAGTCCGGGAGACCTACCCGGAACTTGGGAGTCTCCTGGACATTCTGGGAGAGTGGGTAAGTATGTTTAATGTACAGCAAAATAACACTGGCATAAAGACCTAACTACAATAGCAAACTTTTTATCCACTATATCAGTGGTCGGAATGAAAATTTAGAAGTGACGGAATACAGCCATGACCAAAAGATTTGAGAATGACACGAGTATTGGTTTTCACAAAGGTTGCTGCTTCATTGTTTTTAGACCTTTCTGTCAGATGTTGCTATGGTATACTGAAGTAAAATTACAAGCACTTCATAAGTGTCAAAGGCTATTATTGACAATTACATTAAGTTTATGCAAAGAGTCAATATTTGCAGTGTTGACCCTTCTTTTTGAAGACCTCTGCAATTCGCCCTGGCATGCTGTCAATCACCTTCTGGGCCACATACTGACTGATGGCCGCCCATTCTTGCCTAATCAATGCTTGGAGTTTGTCAGAATTTGTGGGTTTTTATTTGTCCCCCCTCCTCTTGAGGATTGACCACAAGCTCTCAATGGAATTAAGGTCTGGAGAGTTTCCTGGCCATGGACCCAAAATTTTGATGTTTTGATCTCTGAGCCACTTGGTTGTCACTTTTGCCTTATGGCAAGGTGCTCCATCATGCTGCAAAAGGCATTGTTCATCACCAAACTGTTCTTGGATGGTTGGGAGTTGTTGCTCTTGGAGGATGTTTTGTTACCATTCTTTATTCATGGCTGTGTTCTTAGGCAAAAGTGTGAGTGAGCCCACTCCCTTGGCTGAGAAGCAGCCCCACACATGAATAGTCTCAGGATGCTTTACTGTTGACATGACACAGGACTGATGGTAGCGCTCACCTTTCCTTCTCCGGACAAGTGTTTGTCCAGATGCCCAAACAATCTGAAAGAAGATTCATCAGAGAAAATTACTTTACCCGAGTCCTCAGCAGTCCAATCCCTGTACCTTTTGCAGAATATCAGTCTGTCCCTGATGTTTTTCCTGGAGAGAAATTGCTTTTTTGCTGGCCTTCTTGACACCAGGCCATCTTCCCAAAGTCTTCACCTCTCTGTGCGTGGAGATGCACTCACACCTGTCTGCTTCCATTTCTGAACCAGCTTTGCACTGGTGGTGCCCTGATCCCGCAGCTGAATCAACTTTAGTAGACGGTCCTGTCGCTTACTGGACGTTCTTGGGCGCCCTGAAGAATTCTTCACAACTATTGAACTTCTCTACTTGAAGTTCTTGATGATCCGATAAATGGTTTATTTAGGTGCAATCTTACCAGCAGCAATATCCTTGCCTGTGATGCCCTTTTTGTGCAAAGCAATGATGACTTCATGTGTTTCCTTGCAGATAACCGTGGTTAGCAGTGGAAGAACAATGATTTCAAGTACCACCCTCCTTTTAAAGCTCCAGTCTGTTATTCTAACTCAATCAGCATGACAGAGTGATCTCCAGTCTTGTCCTTGTCAACACTCAGCACTGACCTGATATCAGCTGGTCCTTTTGTGGCAGGGCTGAAATGCAGTGGAAATGTTGTTTTTGGGATAAAGTTCATTGTCATGGCAAAGAAGTACTTTGAAATTAATTGCAGTTCATCTGCTCACTCTTCATGACATTCTGGAGTATATGGAAATTGCCATCATAAAAACTGAGGCAGCAGACTTTGTGAAAAATAATATCTGGGTCACTCTCAAAAATTTTGACCATGACTGTAGAGATTTAGTAGTGTTGGTATGGAAAATGTAATCGGAATGTAAGTAAAAACTAGAGATGGTCACTGACCCCCGTGTTTTTGTTTTGGTTTTGGTTTTGGATCTGGATTACCGTCCTGTTTTGGTTTTGGTTTTGCAAAACCGCCATTGCGTGTTTTGGTTTTGGTTTTGGTTTTGTTTGGTTTTGTTTTGCTATTTTGTTGGAAAATCAATGTTTTTAGGCATAAAGTAACCAAATTTAGTGCTCCACCTGTTGGATAAGTAAGGTAATTCTAAAGCTAATAAATTAGGAAGAAAACAGTTTAATCTCTGGTAGGCCATCCATAATTCTGCACACGAACCTGATTGTCTTCCTCCCCATCTTAGCCTATTGGCAATGCAGCCATCGACTTTGGGTGTATATTACACCCTACACTTCTAGTTAAATATCTAAAGAAATGGACAAAGGCAGTTTGGTTTCTGTCTGTATCAGCTTCCCCTCCCCCATCCACTTGTAGTAAAATAGAACAAAAGCAGCCTGCATAGACTGTAGAACTAGAAATTCGAATATACAAGGAAATGGACAAAGGCAGTTCGGTATCTGTCTGCATCAGCCCCCCCATCCACTTGTAGTAAAAGAGAAAAAAAGCAGCCTGCATAGACTGTAGAACTAGAATATACAAACAAATGGCCAAAGGCAGTTTGGTATCTGTCTGCATCAAACCCCCTTTCCACTAGGAGTAAAATAGAAAACTATTCAGCCGTTATATAATCTAGAATATAAATAGAAATTGAGAAAGGCAATTTGGTATCTGTCTGCATCATAATCATCAACATCCTTATTAGCGCCCTCGTCGCCTACACAAATCTCCCCCTCATCCTCCTCTAATTCCAAAGTGGCATCCTCAATTTGTGTATCACCGGCTCCACTCGGGCTGTTCAGGCACACATCATCAGAACTGCTGAAAGGGCCCTTCTTTATGGGTACACTAACAGAATGCTCACGATTAGACATCCCACTGTTAGATGGACTCTCCACAGGGATTGGTGTCATTTCTGATTCAGAGCAAACATTATCCTCTAATGCCTTACTGTTATCTTGCAGCTCGGCTTTGACGCGTAACAGTTGTTGTGCACCACTTGTAGGCTCGGTAACATTTTTGGATCTTCCACTAATAGAGAAAGGCGAGGGTCTCATTTTCTCTTTGCCACTGCGTGTGTAGAATGGCATGTTGGCAATTTTTTTTTTATCGGCACTTAACTTTTCCTCAGTTACACTTCTTTTTCGCTTCAACACGGTAAAAAAATTTTGGGGGTGTGTTTTTTTGACTGATTTCAAAACACTGTGTAGTTTGACATCGCCTTGGCCAGATGACGTACTGGGACCACTACCAACAGGACTGGTGACAGAACCTGGTTGCTCATTCTGCTCATATGTGGTCTGCTTTGAATCCATTCTGAGCCCAAAGCACTTGTAGTGCTACAAATTGTTTTAGATACTGCTGACAAATATGACTTTTGACAGCCAGAAATATTAATGCAAAAGAATGGGGGACACCCCAAAAGCACTTGGGAGTGCTAAAAATTATTTGGTAGCTACTGCTGACAAATATGACTTTTGACAGCCAGAAATATTTATGCACAATTATGGGGGACACCCCAAAAGCACTGAGGAGTGCTAAAAATAATTTGGTAAATCTGATGACAAATATGACTTTTGACAGCCAGAAATATTTATGCACAATTATGGGGGACACCCCAAAAGCACTGAGGAGTGCTAAAAATTATTTGGTAAATCTGCTGACAGATAATACTTTGGAAAGCCAGAAATATTTATACACAATTATGGGGGACACCCCAAAAGCACTGGGGAGTGCTAAAAAATATTTGGTAAATCTGCTGACAGATAATACTTTGGAAAGCCAGAAATATTTATACACAATTATGGGGGACACCCCAAAAGCACTGGGGAGTGCTAAAAATTATTTGGTTAATCTGCTGACAGATAGTAATTTTGACAGCCAGAAATATTTAGGCAAAATAATGGGGGACACCCCAAAAGCACTTTGAGTGCCAAATATTGAAAAAAAAAAAAAAGACTCCTCTATCCTTCTCTCTTCTCTAGCGATTTTTGTTAGCACAATTGGAATCAGAATATTGTATTCTCTGTCCCTGCTCTAATCAGCCTGTGACTACACCCAGCCGAGCCCGCCCATCTCTAGTAAAAACGGAATTTGATAGTTTTACAATTAAGCATTGAGCATCAGCTTGGTCCTCATTGTTTATAACTATCCCGCACCAATGGCAGTAAATGGACATTTTCTGTAGATTATAGGAATTCTAATCCATTCTTTAGTATATTTATTGTGTATTCATAGCAGTGTTATATTGTGACATCTGAATTTTCATATTTCCATTTTGAGCATATATGAAACGTTTACACTAAATTTAGTGCTGCTTTTTTAATTGATGCTTTTTATGTATTAATTAGGTTTTTAGATTTTTCTAATAAACAGTTTTGTGCATACTACTAAGTATTATTTTTTATTGAATATGTTTTATATAGACTAGCTATATGTGTTATTTATGTTTGTGCAATAGAATAGATTGACATTTGCATTTGCATTGGTGATTCATGAGGGACTTTTTAATTATCTGTTTATTGATTACATTTGGTAGATTAGCGCTTTTTTGTCTTGATCTCACTCCAGAGCAGGGCCGTCTTTCCCCTTGGGCACGCTGGGCAGTTGCCCGGGGGCCCTACAAGCATAAGGACCCCATAGGGAGGGCCAAATAAAAAAAAATCTATTCACCCATGTAACATAGCACAGCTGTACAGCATGTTTTCTTAATGTTTAAACACTAATTTTTGTTGCAGGTACCAGTAAATATAAACCTAATGTTATTGATAATTTACATTTTTATTCCAGTGAGTAGTTGTGCAGATAGGGGTCCAAGTGCACTGCTTTGCCCGGGGGCCCATAGTCTTGTTAAGATGGCCGTGCTCCAGAGCACAGGGAGGGATATGTGTGAGTTCATAGTTGTAAGGAGTATGTCATCCACGTAAACAAGGCAAGAAGAAGAGGCGACAAGGGACATTCCTCTCTTATACCGTTTTTAATTGGGATGGAGGTGGCGATACAGGCATTTGCTAGGACGAAGTCTGTTAGATTGAAGAATAAAACAGCTATGCCCTTAATGAATGGACCTCTAATACCAGCTGCACTCAGAACTTGTCACATTAAGGACCACAAGGCGCGGTCAAAGGCCTTTTCTGCGGTGAGGGCCACCACCAGAGCGGGGATCGCCTTTTTGTTGGCGTTGTATAGTGAGCTAATGGCTTTTATAGTATCCTCCGCCGCCTACAAAATGTTTTTAACTATTTTGCATTATTTTCCCAATGCTCACCACACACACATACTGAGAGGACCCCGAGGGCATTTAGCGTGGGGCTATTTTTTTTATCTAGGAACATTTTTGCAAGCCCAATTCGCCCAGGGAATTAAGCAGTATGTTAAACAGACTGTTCCTTTGTCACAGGTAGACCCCACACTGTGGGTTTGCCTATCATAGTGTGTCTATCCCAGCAAGTCATAGACTGGTGCCGATAAGAGATTTTTGCAGGGAGACTTCACATTGTTTGTCCCCCCAGTGGTAGCAACCAGCCCAGGCTATGAGGGCTTTTGCTCACGTCACTTTTTATGGTGTGGAACACGCCATTTTTTTTTTCAAAAAGGGACAGATCTGGCGCAAAAAGGGTCTAGCACGAACAAAAGCCATGTCTACCTGTGACTGCTTCCACCTCGGATTGTGATGTAATTATGTGGAAACGCTCTTACTGTTCTTGATCTATGCTTGCGCAACCCTTCCCTCTTCCGTTCCACCTCTCTAAGCATAAGGAGTCGTAAGTGTAAGATGCAGCCTCCTTGTATGGAGAGGTGTAATCATTTTTACAGGCTTCGCGTGCAAAAGAATAATACAGCACATTGGCTCAGTGGTTAGTACTTCTGCCTGACAGCACTGGGGTCATGAGTTCAATTCCCGACCATGACCTTATCTGTGTTTTATTTGTATATTCTGTATTTTCCCTGTGTTTGTGTGGGTTTCCTCCGGGTGCTCTGGTTTCCTCCCACACTCCAAAAACATACAAGCAGGTTAATTGGCTGCTATCAAATTGACTCTAGTCTATGTGTGTGTGTGTATGTTATAGAATTTAGACTGTAAGCACTATTGGGACAGGGACTGTGTAACGCTCCGGTCCCGTAAACGGGTATCTGTCTCGTTACCTGCATCTCATTGATCTGGAAACTGGCATGTTCTAGCGTCAGGCTCAATCCATTTATTCAGCAACTGTCAGTTCTGCGAAGGTGCAAGATCTGTTGCACTTCAGGGCCTCCTCTCTCTTTTCATTGGCTAAGTGTTATTGGAGCACTATTTAAACCTCCTGGATTCACCTGTCTGATGCCTGTTCTTCAAGCTCACTTCCTGCAGCCTGTGGTTCTGGTTCCTGTTCTCCTTGTGGATTGCGTGTACTTCAATCTGCTCTCAGCGTGTGGCCTGTGTTGAACTATCGCTGCTCCAGTACCTCTAATACCATCTCCAGTGTACTTCATCGTGACAGCCCCGGTTCTCTCATCGCTACCTCTCAGAGCCGCTACTACGTCTGTGACTCGTCAGCTGTTGTCCCGAGTTACCCCTGCTACTTCAGTCTGCTCTCAGTCTCTGGCCGTGTTGAGCTATCGCTGCTCCAGTATCTCTTTTACCACCTCCAGAGTACTTCATCGTGACAGCCTCAGTTCTCTCATCGCTACCTCTCAGAGCCGCTACTACGTCTGTGACTCGTCAGCTGTTGTCCCGAGTTACCTCTGCTACTTCAGTCTGCTCTCAGTCTCTGGCCGTGTTGAGCTATCGCTGCTCCAGTACCTCTATTACCACCTCCAGAGTACTTCATCGTGACAGCCTCAGTTCTCTCATCGCTACTTCTCAAAGCTGCTACTACGTCTGTGACTCATCCTCTGTTGTCCCGAGTTACCTCCACTACTTCAGTCTGCTCTCAGTTTGTGCCCAGTATTGAACTACCGTTGCTCCAGTGTCTCTATTACCAATTCCTGAGTACACCATTGTGACAGCAGCATGGGTTCTCTCACCGCTACCTTGCAGGGCACCTACTACTCCAGTGACTCGTCAGCATATATTGCTATTGTTCCTGTGTCTCTACCACTTACCTGTGGGTTCCATCGTTACTTCCTGCATCACCTGGCTCCTCCACATCGTTCTGCTGTACACTCACTCACGGGACCGCGACCTGCAGGTTTGGTGCCGCTAAGACCATACCTCCTTGCGGGGGTTCCTAGTGAAAACCACCTACCTGTTAGACTCCGTGCCCGTGGGTGGGCCTAGCCATGTTCAGCAGAGCCTAGGGATCTATTTCCAGTATAGCCAACCATGACAGACTGTTGTGAGTGAATTCTCTGTACAGTGCTGCGGAAATAGCGGTGCTACATAAATAGCTGATGATGATGATGATAAACATCGCATCAAAATAAATAAAAGTTCACTTTTTTTCCTTTAGAGAATAAGGATGAGGAGACCTAGGGACTGTGTGTGTTTGAAGCTTTTTATTACATTGCTTTGTGTACTTTGAAACACACTTCTCCACCAAATTCCAATAGGTAGGAGCAAAATGGACCCCATTAAAAGTATAGGACAAGGCCCGAAGGCCAACAGATACGAGTTGTTTTCTCAATCCATTTACCTCATTGCAATTATCTTGCTCTGCAAATCAAAACCTCGTTTTTGTACTGCTCCATACCTTACATCTGGTGGGACATCCTAATTCACAGGCTGCAAAAGGTGGGTGGAGTTTCAACCAAATTTGACCATTTGTGGACGGAGCTTGGGTGGGGCTTATTTTGTCTCGATTTTGTAAGTACTAGGAGGTATGCTGCTCTATAAAACAAAGTGCATCTGAGTACCTACTACCTCACTCCACCCAACTCCTCCTCTTGGCCTATGTAAGCCTCCGCTTCTCCACAAAATCTTTGTGCATTGGTGGAAATCAAGGCACCATTGCAATATCAAAGCTGACTCGGGCTGTCGGACTGTTTCGGGCTTATAAATAACCTGCTTTATGTGTAACTTAATTTCCCCTAATTCCCTGATTTAATAATTTACCCTTGTGACAATTATTTAAAAAACGAAGAAGCATCCATTAGTGAAAGTTTATCTACAAGTGACAAATCTTACTGACTTGCTGAAGTGTGTGTGTGTCTGACCTGCACTGATCCCATACAGCAGACAGTGAAATGCTCCGTGTTTCCCATCTACAGACATGTCTGCGGCAAATAACCCACCCACTCCTTCTCTTTGCCCTTTTTCTAGCACATTCTGTTGTGCTGAGCTGCTGACTAGCAGCAAAAGAGGGAATGACCCCACGTCACACTTGTGTCTTTGTCACTCACTGTAAATTAAACCTTTTTGTCCTCCTATGGTGTACAATGAGCGTGTGTGCTAAACAATTTGGATATGTGTTGTCAGCCTATTCTCCAAACAGTGGCCCAGGGGGACATTCCAGCATCCCCAGACTGATCTAACCTGGATCCACACGATGTGACTGTCACCTATATGAACCTCCTGCCTCCTATTCAACAGGACACACACAATAAGGTAAGTTAGTGATGTTTCTGAGCCCTGAACTGCATTGTTTCCTCCTGCTACATATGTCAACAGATAGGAAACTTAGGCAGAGATACAGCCCATGTAATGTTCACAGGGCAATTTAATGATTATAAGATAAAAGCAGTAACAGCCCAAGGGACTAAAGTACAGGCAACACTATTATCGTAAGACTTTTGTAAAGGAACCCCTGCTTGTGACGCAACTACAGAGTATTTCATATTTATGGTTACGGAAAAAAAAACATACAGGTATTGAAATTCAAATACAGGTGGAGCAAGCTTAAGTTAGACAAACAGAGTGATCAGGTATTAAATTGGAACATTATGGCGTTGGTGATGTTAGTGAGCATGAAATGATGTGTCCTCCTGGCGTCGAGGGTCATGGGATGGTGCAGAATGCAGCAATAAAACATGTTCTAAGTATAAAACACCTTGAAGAATTAAGTGCAGTGATACAATACCTTTATCTGGGCTCTATTCTCAAATTAATGCTTTATTTATTATTATATTTAAACATCAGCTTTAACCCCTTCATTACAGGACTTAGTTTGCACATCAAGCATCAGAGCTTTTTTTTTTTGTTTGCCGTTTGGTGTGGTCCCAAAGTTTATATTTGATTTCTTTATATGAGAGGCCTTTCAGTTCCTTTTAAGCAGTTATACAGAAACGAGATGAACTGGTAGTAACAGCAGATATATTTACTTTCTAAACCTGATACTAAAGTAGAGACATCTAAAATCGTGCAAGTATTGGGGGTCTTGTCTTCTATTTAATTCAAATTTCTATATACACATATGTACTGTTGTTAAAGCTAACAACTGGAGAATACGCTCCTCCACTTAAGGCATAAGGCTTAGTGTCGAATAAACATTTTAAACTCCTTTTATGTCAGACCGAACAAATAATGGTTCCAAAGCTTATTTAATGTCATAGAGGATTCAATAAAAAATGTGGTTTCCCTGTCAACAAGAAGGGTTCAGTTGTAAAAACCGCTAAATCATTCAAAGGCAGCAATAACACCTGTGATGCCTCTCATTGTTCTTCCCATAGAAGGAAGAGAGATCCTGGCACACTCGTGATCCTTGATTCCAATGAGGAAAGCACTGTCTGTACACAACATCTATGCATAACACTGGATAAAGAAAAGGTAATATTCTTTACTTGTATATAATCTTTAATCCTATGTTATGTAAGTAATCCTGTGTGCCCAGGCATTACTTTACTCATAGAAATCAAGAGTCCTACTGTGCTGACATCAGTTTCTCATCGCTTCGCGCATGTATGAGCAGCACTTTTGTCAGAGGGTTCAAGGATCCCTTATCTGTGCCAACATCCGCTCCTTATTCTCCGCATTCAACCCGGATAACAGAAAAGACTACATTACATCATGGGGTATATTTACTAAACTACAGGTTTGCAAAAGTGGAGATGTTGCCTACAGCAACCAATCAGATTCTAGCTGTCATTTATTTAGTACATTCTGCAAAATGACAGCTAGAATCTGATTGGTTGCTGTAGGCAACATCTCCAGTTTTTCAAACCCGCAGCTTGATAAATTTACCCCCATGTCTCTTGTTGATCCTTATCAAGATAGATATGCCTTTAAAATAAATCTTGAACGTTCAACTGTCTGAATTACACCTAGGCTTTAGTTAATAAGGCTGGGGGGAATTTTGAGATCATGTAATAATAAAATCAGCTTATTTACATAGCTCAATTCGATAGGTCATGTGATTACATGACCATATTCAAAATGGTGTCACCTGTGGTTTCACCTTTCATTAAAGCCATTAACAGAATTATATTTATTATGAGATAAAACTCATATGGTTTGGTGTTTGTTCTGAAGAATGTTAAGAACCCTAACTATACTGTTGGTTCAGGGGAGGGCTGGCAAATTTTAGCTCGGGGGGGAAGACTTGAGTCAGCAGCCTATTAGGAACAATCTAAAGGAACAAAAATGCAGGTGCAGTGGCGCACGCAGGGGGGGTTTCTGAGTCTCTAGAAACCCCCCCCCCTGCGCTAACTAAGTGGCCACTGTCCTTTACAGCAGCCGCGGCGCTGTCAAAGAAGCGTCCGCGACGGTGCTGTATTGTATAAAGCACCGCCGCAGATGCTTCTTAGACAGCGCCGTGGCTGCTGTATAGGACAGCGCTGGCGAAACGGAGCTGCTGCGCATGCGCAGCAGCTCTCTCTGGTTTTTGTGGTTTTTTTGGGGTCAGCGGGGGGAACCCCCCCCCCCCGACAATCCTCTGTGCGCCGCTGAGGTGGTCCAGTGACCCAGCCCAAGGTAACCCACAATGGGATCAGCCCGGGTGGCAGATGCCCCCCTGTCCCCCTGCCCAGCCTGCCCCTGTGTTGGGTACAGTTAGAGGAACATATGTTGAGAACAGTATTAAAAAAAATATGGCTTTTCTTTTTCTTCCACATAATTACGTTATATATACATTATAGCACAGTAATTTACATTTAGTATGCTTGATGGGGTTTTTGTTAGCTGATATTGCATTGATAGATGTAGAAAATCATATCAAACTTTGAATCATTTGAGGTAAAGTGCATTGACTCTATGAAATATGGATTCTAGCACGACCAACAAAGTTTGTTAAACTGCCTCTCAGAGCAGGATCTCCATGCTTCAAGTACCTTCTAAAGAGTTAGTGATACACTAGTGTTGCTAAAATTAATTTGAAAAAGTTGTTAATACCACTAAAACTATGCAGATTTACTAGTTACTTTTTAATCACCTTAATGGGTTCATTTAGAGGTTTATATATATGAGCTTAGAATGTACGTAGGAATAAGACGCATATTTTTGTGCATATGTTGAGCCGGAACGATGTGCCCAGCTCAAAAGCAGTAACAATTGTGCCAGTGTATGTCAGGTGTATATACTTACACTCCACAATAGCATGCAGATGGCGCAGACAAGGTGTAGGTAGTAAATGCTAAGGTGGCATTAGCACAAGAGAGAATAGTATCTTCACAGTTTTATTAATAAATCTGAAAGCACCATTTTCCACAAAAAATGTAATTAAATACAAGTGCAAAATACAAATTAAATGAAATGATGTTAAATTGTATAGAAAATTCTGTTGTTTTTCTTTTTCAATAGGAATCTTCTTTCCTTCAGTAGTCCAAATGTAAATTTCAATTAAGCAACATGATTACACAACCGCAACATATATATATATATATATATATATATATATATATATATATATAGCTGCTATCGATTTAAGTACTATCAATTCACGATCAGCCAATCAGAAGTGGCTAGATTGTGCTGCTGATTGTCATTGTGCATCGCTGCACCAGCCCTCCAGCCTTGACAAGGGAGACGCCTCTTAAAAGGTGCATCAGCTGATGTACAACCTCTCTAGACATAAGGGAACACAAGGCAACTATGTGCAAACAATTACATACATATGTACACATTTTTAGGGCGCATATGCAGCATGGAAATGCGCGTCTTACAAAACATACAATATATATATATATATATATATACCTATAACTATATATAACTCTAATTAAGTCCCAACATCTCCTTTTATAAGCCTAAGCCTTTCATTTGCTAAATAGTGCAATGTCTAAGTTTCTGTACAAACTGTCTTTTCTGAATTTCTGGTTTAAAAAAAAGTATCGATCGATGTGAAAAGTGATTTCCTATTTTTAAATGTAAAATTGACAAATGTTGGTCTACAATCAATGGTTAGATACACCATCTAATAAAGAGTGTATCTAACATTGCTTGAATTGAACAAAAATCCTCTGCCTTACTGCTGTAGGGACTGGCACTGTATACAAGACTTGCCCCTGAGACTGCATGCAAGAGGATTTTTGGACAAAGAGTATGGCACCTACCTCCACCATGGTGTCATCTTGCTGATGTTATTGTTGACATGCAAGTAGCTTAATTTTAAATAAATATGTTTTACATCAAAATAGATAACTTAATTGTCTATAAATTGATGATATCCTTTAAGCAAACTATTACTAGTTTTAGAAGGGGTATACTTACTAAGAACAACAGCTTTTAATAAGTAACTGCTTGCTTGACTTAACGTTTTGCATGTAAAGTGTAGTTTGAAAATGCTTTTGTTCAACTTTTAATTATTTTATTTTTTTCTACTTATAATGTAGGTTCAAAAATGGGGGACTGGTCTATTTTGGGACGTCTTTTAACAGAGGTCCAGAATCACTCAACTGTTATTGGAAAAATATGGCTGACGATGCTCCTCATTTTTCGAATTCTCCTAGTAACATTGGTGGGAGATGCTATGTATGGCGATGAACAGTCGAAGTTCACTTGCAATACCCTTCAACCAGGCTGCAACAATGTGTGTTATGATAGCTTTGCCCCTGTCTCACATTTTAGGTTCTGGATCTTCCAGATAGTCTTGGTGTCCACACCTTCCATTTTTTACATAATCTTTGTCTTGCACAAAATTGCTAAAGATGAGAAGACTGAGATAGAAAGGGCCTATGTCATGGAACTTCTTCAAAGCTTATCGATTGGTGAACATTTACCAAAGAGCAGTAAAAGTCCAGATGCAGACGAACAGGTAGAAGTCAAAGACATTTCAAGGAAAGGAAATAGGTTTAAGCCGAAACTCGTGAAAGATCCTAGCCGAGGTCCTATTCCAGTGTTTGACAAAATGCACATTATTTACATTGTCCATGTGGTCCTCAGGTCAATTATGGAGATATCATTCTTAGTTGGTCAATACTATCTCTACGGTTTTGACGTTCCTCACCTTTTCCAATGTCATACCTACCCTTGTCCCACGAAAACTGATTGTTTTGTCTCCAGAGCTACAGAGAAGACAGTCTTTCTTAACTTTATGTTTGGAGTTGGTCTTGGCTGTTTTATTCTGAACATTGTTGAGTTGCATTATCTGGGGTGGTTTTACGTATTTAGAATTTTAGCAGTTGCCTGCGACACTTGTTGTGATTTCAAGAGCAATAAGAAGAAGAGGCCCATGGTGCTTTACCCTGAGCAGAATAGTTTGCTTATACATTTAAAAGACACTATACAAGAACGCTTTGTTCTAAAGACATCGTCAAGTCTTTCTCCGGAGAAAATAAGCTTTCTACCTACTACACCAGCAAATACAATATCCTTCACCAGTGAAGATTACAACGATACTACCCCGAGGAAGAGTCCTGATATTAAGCAGAGTAACTTAGCTAAAATAACTAAGACGAAGAAGTCCTGGCTTTAAAAACTCAAATTACAATAATGTCATAATATCTTAAAGATCATTTTCAGGATTTTTTTTGTGTTTGGCTATTTAATGCACATATGTGTGATTATATATACAAGTCTATAAATTAAACTTAATGTAAAAAAAAATAAAAAAAAAATCAACCCCAGTTTGGTATGTTACAGCTGCTTCCAGCCCATTATTGAGTCATGCTCAGGAAACATATACATACTTTTCAATATTGTATATAATGTTTGTCTGTGTGTATGTTAGGAAATTTAGACTGTAAGCTCCAATGGCGCAGGGACTGATGTGAGTGAGTTCTCTGTACATTGCTGCGGAATTAGTGGCGCTATTTAAATAAATGGTTATGATGATGATGTTAGTAAAAATTCATTTAAAATGTATTACCTGGAAAGAAGTTGACTATTGTTTTATTACATTTGATTGTTAAAACTTGGGATCTTTCTATTAGATGTGTGTTCTGGATGAACTTATATGAGGTTTCTTGATATTCAATCTGTACTTTTCTGTATTCAGTTTTTGATTTGAAAGGCTTCCTTAGTCAACAAATGCAACAGTGACACCCATAACAGCGGCGCACGGAGGATTGTCGGGGGAAGGGGGGGGTTTCCCCCCGCCGACCCAAAAAAAACAACAACCCAGAGAGAGCTGTTGCGCATGCGCAGCAGCTCCGTTTCGCCAGCGCTGTCCTATACAGCAGCCGCGGCGCTGTCTAAGAAGCGTCTGCGGCAGTGCTGTATACAATACAGCACTGCCGCGGACGCTTCTTTGACAGCGCCGCGGCTGCTGAATAGGACAGTGGCCACTTAGTTAGTGCATGGGGGGTTTCTAGAGACTCAGAAACCCCCCCTGCGTGCGCCACTGCATAAGCTAAAAGAAAAACTACCAAAGAAGGAACATCATATCAAATAGAAACGGATTTAGATATGTTGGTATCCAGTACAAACCTCAAGTTTTAACCTTTAATTACTTTACTCACTATACACAAGTATGCCCCTCCATTTCCTGTGAATTTGTATATTTAAAAAATATTTGTCAATATAGTCACTTATGCTTACATAAATGGCTTGGTGGTTAGCACTTCCACCTCACAGCACTGGGGTCATGAGTTTGATTCCCGACCATGGCCTTATCTGTGTGGAGTTTGTATGTTCTCCCCGTGTTTGCGTGGGCTTCCTCCGGGTGTTCCGGTTTCCTCCCACATTCCAAAAACATATTAGTAGGTTAATTGGCTGCTATCAAATTGACCCTAGTCTGTGTGTGTGTGTGTGTGTGTGTGTGTATGTTAGGGAATTTAGACTGTAAGCCCCAATGGGGCAGATGTGAGTGATTTGTCTGTACAGCGCTGCGGAATTAGTAGCGCTATATAAATAAATGATGGTGATGATGATTAAATAAATTGGCTGAGGGAGGGTGGGGGGATCACAAAATAGCATTGGTTTCCTGCTTAACTGTAGGCCAACACTATATGAATGAAACTCCTTGTTCTCTGTGCTGTTAACGGAAACAGATATCTCTTGATAATTACAGTCCGGTTCATGTATATGATTCAAGCATGGAGCACACCTTATAGCTCCATAGTCATACTTGTTGCGATTAACTGATGCTATTGCAGGATTGAACCTCTTACTGGGTTCACATATAGTATAACCAGAAAGATTTCACACAGATGGTGTTAAGAAGAAGCTAAGTAAGGTATCACACATTCAAAATGATTTCAATTTTCATTTGTCTGAATAAAATATACCCGAACAGGAGTTGTTAACATGATCAATGAACAGTCCATTCAATATTTCTGAGGTTCCACAGTGGTCACAAATAAACATATTGTATGCCACGATTAGCAACAGGCCGCATTATATGTAGGTCCATCCACATAATTTACAATTGTTAATAAGCTTTTAAAGCAAACCTTTCAACTACATCCAACTGCACATTAATTAGATATCTGAATAGATGCTCGCTATCTGCAAAAGTACTCTCGCAGTACTGAGTGCACTGGAGGAAAGCTTGGTCCAATTACTGCTATAAATGTATCTATCATCTTACAATACTACCCTTCACCAAACACATCTATGTTAGTTCCCTACAGTCTTCTAACCACCACCGCTTACTGCAAAGACAAAATCAACAATATTGAAAAAGATATCTCCTCATATCAGACACTGCACATCCTACACATCTTCGTACATTCCCCAGTCCACCATAAGTTCATTCTACCCAGTAGCTGAGGACAAATCTCTCCTCTCCTCTCATCATCTCACCCTATAACCTTCCTCAACCCAATTTCTTCCCATTCTCTGCTCCCTTTCTATAACTCGGTGCCGCCCCTAAGCTCACCTCTTCGACCTGTCTCTTTACATTGACAATTTCCCAACCATCTTTAAATATGCGCTCCTCTTACCAGTCCTAAAGAAACTGCTACTTGACCCAGTCTCTCTCCAAACATCTCCCTATTTCCAAACGTGACTTCCTACTTCCCTTTACCTCAACTACTTAAGCGATTAGTGCACAACAGTCTATCTTGGTTTCCCCCTCACCATCAACAGGACACAATTTCTTCAGTCTCCTAAGCCTTCTATCTTGGTGTCACACTTGAATCTTCCTCTACTTTATTCTTCATATACAATCTCTCTCCAAGTCCTGTCATCTCCACCTTCGAAAACAGTTTTGGACTGGTGCATGAATTGCCCACTGGGGAATCCAATGGTAGGGGCTCCCGTACTATGTACCGCTGTTGCTGGGGTACAGTACAAGGCTAGCGTTTAGCAACTGTGCTTAGGTGGTGTTGTTATAATAGCACAATTCCATGCAATTCATCTGTGAACGCAAATGATACTTATTGCTACCTAAGACTTGAAGGGGGTGGAGCGGATGAACATAGACAATGTACAGTAAAGGCGTTCCGAAGCAGATGCGTGCGATTCAAGTTCTGTCTTACTCCGAGATACACTTCTTTTCAGACGTAAGGTTTGCACCTGCTCTATGGCAGGTGTAACTGACAGATGATAGTGATGATTCACTATTGTTAAATCCAAAGTATATTACCAGTGGAACACAAACAGGAAACTTCATTCAATTCATTCACGGCAGGAGAGATCATAAATACACGCACAGGTAGGGTGTAGTGTATGCTCTGAGCTTATCAAGACAAATCATCATCTACATATAATGTTTCAGTCACGTAGACATTTTAGCACTGCACAAGCATGAATCACAAATTGCAACATCAAGAAATATTACAAAGGACAAAGATATACATGTCCTGGGAAACTGGACATAACTGTTACAAGTCATAGTTGCAGTTCTTGCATGTCCTTGAAACTTGCTAATAAAAATAAAGCCTATTGTTTTTCAACAAATACAGTATTTCTTTGATAATTAAAATCTGAAGCACTCTTAAAGGTATAATGCACATTATCAGATGACTTCTATATTATATTTGAAGCAAACATAAAGGCACAAAACACATTATTAAATGACTTCTATATTCTAATTTCTCACTATCACAATCTAATGGGGTGATGGACAATTCACCTACCCACCTGCCACCATTTTATAGTGGTGGCAGGTCATTGCATATGAAAGCCAAAGAACTCACTGCAGCCACATCATTTGTTTATAGAATATTGTACTACAGCTTGTCGTACAATATTCTGTGAATGAATGACACAGCCACAGCGAGTACTATGCAATATGACGGCCCCTGCACAGACCGCACAGGCTGTCTGCATTGCATAGGTGAGAGTGTGACATCACCAGGTCATGTGACTGAAGCAGTCACATGGTACACAGTGCAGGGTCTGCTGGAAATTTTCATGTTCCTGCATAGCTGGAACTCACTAATGGAGAAAAAGGTAAGAAGGGGTAATGTGATGGGGAGGGGGGTGGGCATGTGTGATTAAAGTTGTTGGGCAGATGGAGGCATGTGTGATTAAAGCTGCTTGGTAGAAGGGGTCATGATTGTTCTAATTTAATACCTACTGGAGAGTTTTAATACAAGGTCCTGGAGACCATTATCAATTTCTTTTGGGGCATTGGTGATTTATTAGAACATATAAGGAGAAATAAAAACTTTCTATGCCTTTTCTCTGCCCATACATTATATGTCTATTTTAACTGATTGATATATATGATACTTAATGAGTTAACAGTGCACTGGCTCATTTGTACCTATTTGGTCATGTTTTTAACTTCTGATACATAAATTTGATTGCATTTATCAATAATTATTTTTATTCATTGGATTACTGTACGCAGTGGGATTTGCATTGGTTTGATTCAATTTGTATTGGGAGGACTTTCTGGAATTTGCTCCCCACATTGGCAGCATTACACATTATATACTATTCAGAGCAGCGCTGTTCTTTCTAAACTTTACATGTGTGATTTGAACTGGGAGGCATGTGTGAGTCAAGCTGCTGGGCAGAGAGGGGCATGTGTGACTCAAGCTGCTGGGCAGAGAGGGGCATGTGTGACTCAAGCTGCTGGGCAGAGAGGGGCATGTGTGACTCAAGCTGCTGGGCAGAGAAGGGTATGTGTGAATCAAGCTGCTGGGCAGAGAGGGGCATGTGTGAGTCAAGCTGCTGGGCAGAGAGGGGCATGTGTGAGTCAAGCTGCTGGGCAGAGAAGGGTATGTGTGAATCAAGCTGCTGGGCAGAGAGGGGCATGTGCGAGTCAAGCTGCTGGGCAGAGAGGGGCATGTGTGAGTAAAGCTGCTGGGCAGAGAAGGGTATGTGTGAATCAAGCTGTTGGGCAGAGAGGGGCATGTGTGAATCAAGCTGCTGGGCAGAGAGGGGCATGTGTGAGTCAAGCTGCTGGGCAGAGAGGGGCATGTGTGAGTAAAGCTGCTGGGCAGAGAGGGGTATGTGTGAATCAAGATGCTGGGCAGAGAGGGGCATGTGTGAGTCACGCTGCTGGGCAGAGAGGGGCATGTGTGAGTCAAGCTGCTGGGCTGAGAGGGGTATATATGTGTGTGCAGGGCCGGACTGGCCATCTGGCACTTCTGGCAAATGCCAGAAGGGCCGATGGCAGTGTGGGCCGGTCCAGCTTTCTGCGATCCCCCGATTAAATTTAAAAAAATAATATTTTTTTTTTTTGTAAGAATTATTGAGAATTTAAAAATACTTGCACCACTGATGCAACTGAATATCTGTGCAGTTATGTAGTAAAAAAGATTGTCCCCACAACCATCCCACTCACTCCCCACATATCACTCAGTTGCCACGTCCCATTCAGTCCCCACATCCATCCTACTCAGTCACCAAATACTTCCCACATATCACTCAGTCGCCACATCCCACTCAGTCCCCACATCCATCCTACTCAGCCACTACAATAGTTCCACTCAGTCCCCATAACTACAAGTTTGAAACCAGAGTCTCTAATTCAGGTTCACAACGTCTGTGTTTGGAAATAGGATCTAAAATATTGGCACAATGAGTAAATCTAAGTGTGCATGTGCTCCTTTTAATTAGTTTCTCCTCTGTTATATTTTTTATGTAAGCAGAGGCACTGGAAGATCCGGGGGGGGGGGAGGGGGGGGGGGATTGGAGCAATCATCCCCTCTAACAGGCATGTTTTGTCTTCAGCTACACACTATGCATGGTCCGTATCTGCAGAGACAAACAGGCAAGGTATGCTGCCTGAATCAGAGCAGTCGGGCAGCATACCTTGCCTGTTTGTCTCTACAAATACGAACCGCGCATAGCATGAGGCTGCAGACAGAACATCCCTGCTGGGGATGGGGGGTGATTGCCCCAGCACCCCATACTGTTGAAAGTTTTAAAAAAGGTGGTGGGGACCTCCCCCCCCAAAAAAAAATCTAGATCCGCCCCTGAACAGAGGAGACAGGTATACTGAAAGATCATTGGACACAGACACATATATACGCCTGACATATAGCTTGTGTGGGTGCTGGAGCGCTGATGCGAAATATGAACTGATGATGGTGATGATCCCACTTTTCATTGGCTGAGCTGAAGCAGAAAATTGTCAGGACTGCGAGCTGGATGGAGTTACTAACCGGTATTGGCACTACAAGGAGGCGCGTAGTATAACGCACCCCTGGTTTTCGCCAGGGACCCCCGCAAGGATGTTTGGACTTCGCTGCAAGGACTGCGCAGGTCGCGGTTCTCCAATACAGTCACTGGTGTAATAGCATATACGATAGTCAGGTCAAGCTGGGTCAAGCCAAGAGGGCAATGCAGTACCAACGGAGAATCACAGGAATGGTCAGGAAAGCCGAGGTCTAGCCAGGAGAACTTATGAGCCAAAACAGGATCCAGGAGAAAAGTCAAGCAAGCCGGGTCAATACAGGAAAGGAAGCAAACATACAGAGAACGCTGGAGATAAGAATGGACCTGATACTCTGGCACCCTAATGGTGCCAGAGTCAGATTTATATAGAGGGACTAAGGGAATGATTGGTCAGCGATCAGGGCGTCATAGACCGCCGACCAGCGTTAGAACATAGCGTCCCGTTGTATATATTGCCCAAAAATCGTGACAGCTCTGACGTAAATTGAACTACAAATTCCATGAGGAAGTCTTTTACTGGCATTTAGATCAAAGTACAAAGACTTCTGTAATTGTGGATTTCAGCGGGGATGAATTAGTATTGTGTGAGGATGATGTACACACTGATGAGGGTGAGTATGATGACAGTATAGATTGCAGGTGCTAGGATCTAGCTGAGAGAAGGGAGCTAGCTGATGCTGGTATGCTTGTTAATATTTTGGGTAGAATGGCATGTTGGCAATTTTTTTGTTTTCTACAATAAACTTTCACCTTTATTATAGAGGTGTTTTTTTCTTTAAAAGGGTAGAATTTAGTTTTTTACATTTTTGTTTCTCTGACTTAAAACCACTATGCACTTGAACATAGGCTTTAGCACATGATGTAGAGGGATTAGTATCATCATGACTGAGACTAGGGGGGTGACAAGAACAATATGACTGAAGACTGAAGAGTGACAAGAACACTGCTACCCCTGTTTCTGTGTGAGCTGTGGCACCCTAGAATGTCACTGGAGACTTTTAAGAACACTGACAGCCCTATTATTACAATTTCTGTTTCAGCGCTGAACCCTGCCACCTCTCCTGTTTGTGGGTGAGCTGTGGCACAGTAGAATGTCACAGCAAACTTTTAACAACGCTGCCAGCCCTAATATTGGAATTTCTGTTTCAACACTAAACACTGCCACCTCTCCTGTTTCACTTTCTTGGTGAGCTATGGTACAGTAGAATGTCACTGGAGCCTTTTAACAACACTGCCAGCCCTATTATTGGAATTTCTGTTTCAACACTCAACCCTGCCACCTCTCCTGTTTCTGGGTGAGCTATAAGTTTGTAAAATATCAATGGAGACTTTGAAGAACACTGCCACCCCTCCTCTTTCTGTTCTAGCTATGACACTGCCCAACTGCACTGGAGACTGCCAACAGCCCTGCTACCCCTTCTTTGTCTCTCTGTGAAATGGCGCAGGATCTCCGCGGAGGGCGGTATTTATAGAATCCAATGACGTTTTGTCTCGTTTTCAGTTTCGAGGGCACGCAAAAGTGGTACTTGGATCGGCTATGTTTGAGTGGGCTCGGTTTTCCGAAAACCGAGCCCGAGCATCAGAGGGTAACGACTCTAATGGAAGGAAAGGAGGCCAATAAATGTAATTTCACTCCCATCAGTGCTCTGAACTTTCCCCTGGAACTTTTGCGTGATACATCTGCTTTGCTAGAAGTTCCAGGTACAAGTTCAGTGCTGTGAGCATCTCTGCTTTGTAAGTAATGCACAGATATGCACATAGCACCGACTGATGAGAATATGTAGAAAATGTATTTAGTTTTTGGCAATATAGATTTATTTTTTATCTGGGGTTAGAACTATGTGCTAGGATAATAAGCATTAAAGTTAACTTTTTTAACTGATTCGGAAAACTGTAGGTTCACTTTATTCAAACAATCATATTTAAATCACATTTCAAAATACTGACTTCTCTTTGTTATGAGTCGCGGCTCCCGACGGGCCGCCGAGGCTCACTTCCGGCTGCCTCGGGCTTCCTGGCCGACTCCATGACGACCGGGATGTCACTTCCGCCCTCCACGTCCTGGTTGCCTGGACAACAACCGAGACGCTCTGTCTCTCCTGCCGCAGCGCTCGCCCAGCTGTCTTACAGCCGGGCGCATGCGCGCAGAAGAATTTAAACATTTAGACCCAGTGGTGATTTGCAGTATTAACATATACATTAATATTGTATAGTTTATTTAGGTAGTGAATACAGTGCGTAGATTTGGAAGTGATGGCTTACATTGTGGTGATTATTGTATTAGGGAGGGGTCTCGCTGGCACTTTGCTCCTATTGGTTCCCCTCACTACTTAAGGCAGTGAGGACAGAGCCTCACTGCCAGTTATAGCTCTCAGTGTAGCTAGGCTCCCTGTTCCTGTTTCCGAGACCTGTGCTGTGTTCTAGATCTGATTACCTATGTATGACCACTGGCTTGTTTCTGGACCCTGTTGTATTGCCTGTGACCTCTGACCTTGGCTTGTTCTCTGGATACGTTGTCTGCTGCCTGCCCTCGACCATTGCTTGGACTTCACTCTGCTGTCTGCTATTACCCTCTGACCTCGGCCTGACTACTGGACTCCGTTTCTGCCTCCTATCTGGCCCTTGCCAGCGCTGGGGCGACACCATAAACCTGTACTACTTTGAGCTCAAGTCCTGGGGGCATCTGAGTACCTGTGAGCTCGTCCAGCTCTATGGGAAAGGCGGCTGCTATAGGTGAAGACCTCTTCAGTTTGTTCTACAAGTTTACGGTGTTTTCTGTCAGCAATTAACACTCTTATTGGAGGGCTTTCTTGTCTACTGGGGAAAATTTGTTTTTTTCAGCTGTCAAATGTCTCTTTTGCCCACATAATACAACAGTCCTGCCCATGTGTATATCCAAAACAAATGTAAATCAATAAGTTACCCTAACAAAAAATAATTTGTGGTTCAAATGACACATTGCAAAAAATGTGTAAATAGGTCAGGTCCTATACCTCCGGTCAAGGTTTACAAAACGTAGTCGCCAAATATAGCTACTAATTATATACTGTACAGTATATAGGAAATATTTCCCTACTTCTTCATCTTCCTGTGAGGACAAATAGTAGCATTACAGTACCGCAATACTGAAGACATGTTTATACATTATTCAAAATTCCACATCTTCATCAGCTGAAATGTGTCCTCTGGTAGTCAATTCATGACTTTCACCAGAAGATGGAGCTATAAGCAGTCTATGGCAATGCTCATTCTCAATTGCTTGTTGTTACTAAGAGAGAGAAAAGGACAAAGGTGCCCACACACAGTATGACCCGGCCACTCAGGTTGGACTGCTGAATGGCTATATATGTATTAGATTTACCCATGCAGGTGTGTGGACAAATTAAAAAAAAATTCATCTGTCTGACACTGATGCCAAACGGCCACACTGTAGTGATAACATGGATGGATGAGGACTATTGTCTGACTATATTTACAATAATGTCATAGATTCCAATAATATTGATCAGGTTCGGAAATCTTTTGGGCCTATATACACTGCGATTTGCAGACATTTAGAACAAAAACAGCTTAAGTATTTACGGGCACCCTAAAATTTGCCACTCAGGGGTAAACTTCTGTAATAATAGGGAATGGGTCCCTACATAAGTAAATTACCTTTACAGTGAAGTTACCTGAATAGTCTCTTGGACCTTTGTTAATTGGTTACAGATGGAGCACTACTTATTCCAGATTGACTTAGCTCTACAGTCCAAGATAGTTATTTCAGAAAGTGTTTGGTGAGCTTTAGTCCAAGGTTTTAATCAGATAAAGCCAATATTATGTAGGATAACCAATTCACCATGTTTATGTTTGTAATCAGTTTGCCCTCTAGTGATTAGCTGCCATTGTGCATTTGTAGACGATAAGGTATCTTCATTTTATGGCTGCATTTTTTTTAAAAAGTGTCTCATTTTCAGAATCACTGAAACCTGTTGAATATCATGAAAACCAAACAAGACATCCCAAAATCTGAGGAGAAAACTGGACCGATGGTCTCTCTAGCTTGGAGGTGGTGGAGTATCAATTCCTATTTCTGGATGCTCAGTTGAGAGTCGATAACCTTTGAAAATTTGATATGTTACTGATTCTCCCACAGATAAAAACACAATTCCTACAGAAAGTGTCTGTTCAGCAAGTCTTCTCCACCCCATAGACATCTTTCTGTTGTCTTTCTTTCTGGCGTGATAATTAAGTATTGAATGGGATCTAGAGAGGGTGTTTTCAGTGTTATTAACCAGGTTTAATGGTTTAAATGTACACTTATTTAGCTTTTACAATTTACAGGTAATCTGTATTAGTTAGATGTCTAGCTTATATAAATTGTATTATTTTGAATATATTGATTATATTAAAGTCATTTAAATTGACAGCATGTCTTTTCCTACTGAAGCAGAGACAACAAGATGAAACTGTTATAGGGTTTAGGTCATTCGTTGATTTTTGTTGTGTTGTTATTTGCTTATTTCCATAAACTTTACTGTGTTGGCATGATTCTATGTGGGGGAAGTGATTTCTTCCCTTAATCAGGCTTGATTTGCAAATTGATCCCATTTGTCTGAATGTAAGAAATTTGAGGTACTTTAATGCAGCAAATGCAACATAGAGCAACAGAACACTGGCAGATCTACAAACAGCCAGTGGCTATATACTCTAAGTGTCAAAACAAGACAACATGCTAACTGCTAACCATTGTTCATCTGTTCTATCACCAGGACTTTTTTCGGGCTGCACCCACTTTCCTCTAGTCTTCAAACCTTCAAGCGTTCTCTGAAAACCCACCTCTTCAGACAAGCTTATAATATTCCTCTACCACCAATATAGACACAGTAGTAAGCGCTTTCTTTGGTAGTGAAATAGGTTGCTGCTTCCTTAAAAAACGTAGTATAATAGACAATGGGAGAGGAAGCGCAGGACAAATAGTAAAGATGTTATATATAAAAAAGAGAACAACACTGGACTAGTATGCAAAAGTAATATTTCCTGAAAGAGCTGTAAACATTACTTTTGCATACTAGTCCAGTGTTGTTCTCTTTTTTTTAATATAACATCTTTACTATTTGTCCTGCGCTTCCTCTCCCATTGTCTATTATTCTTCTACCACCATCTTAATCTCCCTAGGTTACCCTATTGCCACCGTCTACACAGCTAACACAAGACAACAACCCTCTGACCAACATAGTTGTGTGACTGAGCATACAGCCACTAAAGACTTTTTTACCTTTGCATTCTAGCTGGACAAATATTCAATACAAGTTAACCCGTGCATGATACTCATGCAATCTAGTCAAATCAAGCTACTTAAGGTGTTAAAAAGGTTCTTGTCATGCATTTGGGGCTAGACCAGGCCTCCTCAGGGGAAGAGCGTTACTTCCCGACGTAAGCGCCCTTTTTTTAACGTGGTTTTGTCCACATGTCACCACCTCATCATTCTTCTCCATCACCTCATCCTTCATCTTCATCGCCACATCCTTAATCTCCATCGTCTTACTGTTCTAAAACCTCTCGATACACAATGTTTCTGCTAAACACCTTATCGCTGTGCTCAATCAGTCTTCCTTGAAGGGCAGTATTCATAACCTGCACTTTCACATCACTGCTTCTCCGTACTCGTGAAAATGCGACATACAATTGTCCATGACCAAACACAGGCTCTGGTAAATAAATATCCACACGGTCAAGAGTTTGAGCCCTCAACTGGTAAATTTAGCCTTTACTACCCCTCCCACGGGGGGAAGGGGAAATGATAGAAGTTAACTGACTTAACTATTATCATTTTTTTGTCAAATAATGTCAGTATACCAAATTTCAGGTCAATTGGATGAGCCCTTTCTGAGAAAATAGTTTTTTCCACACACACACACACACACACACACTAACACACGCCGCTAGGCTTATATATATTAGATGATGTAGCACTTACCCTTGTGTATCAAACCATTGTCCCATAGATTGTAAGCTTGCGAGCAGGGCCCACTTACCTCTCTGTCTGTATGTATTACCCAGTATTGTTTTATTACTGTTTGTTCCCAATTGTAAAGAGCTACGGAATCTGCTGGCGCTATATAAATAGATTTTGATGAAGATGATGATGATGAAGTGTACGATCCAAAAAATAGTCTTAATAAAGATCTACATACCAGGAGTCAAGAGGAACAATTTGGAAGGAAATAGACTTCCCTAGTACAATGAAGAGTGATAGGTAGACTAGTGTTCCCTGGTTAAAATATTTAAATAAACCTCTTCAAAACAAATCCCTTCCAGTGGGAAATTGTCCCTATAAAAGAAGGGCATTTGGAGGTAGATTTATCAAACGTTCTATAAAGGAAAAGTGGAGGTGTTGTCCACAACAACCAATCAGATTCTAGCTCTCATTTTCAGGAGTGTACTAGATAAATGATAGCTAGGATCTGATTGGTAGCTATGGGCAAAACCTCTACTTTCCCTTTTTAGAAGGTATGATACATTTAGCTCTTGGTAGCTATAGCACCTTGATCCCACCATATTTCTACCCCCAAATTATGGACAGTTGATACAAATTGTTTAAAACCTGCTGCACTGCACAATCTTGTTTGGGGAGCAGATTGGGTGTAAGTTTTTGGTCTGCTGTCTATATATGTAAGGTGAGAAAAAGGACAGAAAAGAAGTGTTTGTACATATATCATAGTATACCTTTGGGCAGTGGGAAATGTTTGCTCTACACACTGTACACAGATTTTGTATGATGTATTTTGATCAAAACAAAAGGCGGGATCCACGCTGGGAAAATCATGCTCTTTCCCTGGGTTGCCTCTGTTTAGGGCAGGAAGTAATGGTAAATGGTATTACCAGGTAAAGATGTTAAGTGGTTTATTCATGTGTGATTGTGTGGGTTACGTCAGTGTTTCCCTATTAGGGACAGGACTAGAGGTGAAAAGGTTACTTTTTAGGCCTATTCATACTGTTAGCTATTTTGTTAATGTTACACAGATCAGGTATAATTTGTGCAGCTTTCATCATAATTCCAGATTCTGAGGAACACTTGTATAGTTCCAAACTTTCAGTGCCATTTATGTCCAGCAGAGGCCCCCCTCTTCTTTCTAAATCTATATAGTACTTTTTTGATTTTGTATTTATTATTATTATCATTATTATTATTTGCTTTTCATGTTTTCGGTTCTTTAATTTTTTTAAAAATACTATTACATTTGTAGTATATTGGGCATCAGTAATTGCAATATAACAATTGTACTGATCACTGGAATTTTTTGCACTTGCCTATAATCAAAGTAGTAACTGTAAGCCAGATATTGATAAATATAGACCTTTATCTTGAGATGTCACTGTCTTAGGCACTGTGAGAAAATAAGTCATAAATCTGACACTGCGCAACTCATATTTCCTATTAAACAACCCTTTTCTCCATTACTTGGGGAAAAAGAAGTAGCTGGTTAGGCCCAAATAGCAAACATAAAATGAAAAAGTAACTATTCTATTCTGTACCTGAATAATGCTGCCACGAGCATATGCCTGGCGTGTCTCTATGGTAAAAGTAGCCCTAATTTGCCAGAACAAATGCCAGTTTATAAGCAGGCACTATTTTAATCTAAATGGCAAATTGAATGAATTGCTTTTCCAGACCAGCAATGACAAAAAAATCTATACAATCATGTCAGCAGGTGTTGGGATGAGGGTGCTATAAGCCATTTGGTTTAGAAACATCGTGGATTGCATGAGCCAACATTTCAGGATGGCAGATGGACTGGCAGCTAATGGCGAGAAAAACGAGGAAAAGCTGCAAGTGAAATTGTGTAGTATCTTGTAGCGCAAGAGGCTTCTGAGAGAAGACAATATCACATGTTGTGCAGTATTACAGGCACACACCTACTTTTTGTTGCTTTAAAAATAATGTTTCAGCATAATGTCTTATTCATGTTGGACTAGAGCAGTGGTGAATGTCTATAAAGGGATCTTTGTACAGATTTATAGTGGCCAACATTTGAATACACCATACCAGGACACTTCATCATAGTGAATTTGCATTATAGGTGATCATAGTTTCCTAAGCACCACAACATTATCATAAAATAGTTATGTGGTTTTTAAATGTCCTCTTCAATAAAACATACAGAAAAAGACCACATATTGACAAGTACAAAAGACTGAAATTTAGATAAACATTTATTTTTATGGTTGTTTACCATGGTTATCTTATGTATTTTCTCATAAGAGGTGTTAGTACTATGGTACCTGAACATGGCTGATTTTCCTGTGCACCTCTGTGGGAAAAATCAGTCAGGGTATATCGCCATGGAGCGCCTTCAAGACCGTTCTGGAGGCAGTCTGCAGCACATCGCGGGGGAAATGAGTTCTCCCCAAAGAAAGAATTAGGCTACATCCAAAATACCTATTGATTTTCTTTAATTTATTTTTAAGTACATATTTTAGCTTCAAGAAGTGTTCACGATGGTCTAAGGAGGGCTATTTGATTTTGTTCGTAGTTGCCTAGCTCACAATCTCACTATTTTTTGTAGAACCCACAGTTGAACCATTTCAAACTGAATAATGCTGAAATGGGCTGGGGGCAGTCTTGTACTGGACAGATGGATAAAAGAGCAACAATAAGATAGACTAAATGTCAAACTTTGGGGCATATTCAATGCGCCGCGGAAAAAGTAGTACAGTTAATATGGTAATATGTAGCTGGATTTCAGCTCGCGGCTCAGGGAGCTGCGAGCTGAAATCCAGCGAGTAAATTACCGTATTAACTGTTTTTCCGTGCACGATTACCGTAATAACGGTAATTGTGCGCGGACCGCGAGATTTTCAACGTTTCCGCCGACAATTGAACATGCCCCTTTGAATTAAATTATTGACAACGATATGCATGGCTTCAAAAGAAAATGGAGAATAAAACTCTGCATGACTTACAATGCATTTTGTTACTTCTTAAACAAAATAAATGTTTGCAAGTCTACTTTTTTCAGAGTTGGAACTGTGTGGATTGCATTATATATATATATATATATATATATATATATATATATATATATATATGTATATATATATATATATATACTATTTCACCAATATATAGCCAATATGTATATTGTAAAGAAAATGTAATTTTGAGAAGGAACAATATAGTGGTCTATGTTCCAAGCAGTGACATGCTGTTAAAATATAGGCCCTGCTAGCTCTACAAGTCTCATGATACCCTGACTGCTGGAGGCTTGCAGAACATGCTGGGACATGTAGTTCCACAACAGCTGAAGGCCCCACAGGTTGAATGAGCCTGTGCTATCCCATGACACATGTAAACCAAATCCACAGATTCCAGCTTTGTCCTCTGGATGTGTGAGAGTTAACCCAGTGTGGAGTAGTCATGTGACGCTATGACATGTTGGTGTAGGCGGGTCTATAGTCCTCCATTATTCTAACTAGCTCCTGGAAAAAAAAATCCATTGAGGAAGGATCGCGTTGAGCTGTTTAATGCATCTTATTGTGCAGATCGTGCATTGGTGCAGGCGGTCCCCGGGGGGTATGTATGTGTTATATTCATGTCTGATCACATGGAGATTCCTCCCAGGTATTACATAGCAGCTGCCCAGTGTATGTTACAGTGCTGCTCATGCTGCCTACCAGGATCTGCATTGATCGTGCCAGTGATGCTGCAGTGATCCAGCCAGTGATACACAGTGCAGCCTGTGCAGTGTCTCTGGCTGCACTGGAGTTTATTCCATGTATTCCAGTGCCTGGCCCATACATCCACTCCACAACTGCACATCCCGAGCTGTCAAACTCAATTCCACTATTGGGAGTCTTCTAATGCTCAAGCCACTAACAGGCTGTGTAGCATTGAAATATAATGGTCAAAGCTCTGTTAACCACACATTGTGACCCAAATCTCTGTCACCCCTCCACCCTCTGTGTGGGTGGCTGCGGTCCCCTGACAAACATACTAAATTGATTTGTAGAGACCTCTGCTGCATGGTGTATATCATATTTATTTTATTTTTGAAAGGTGAATGTCTTAAGATACGCAGCCATATAATAACGCATAGAAAATTAACCTGTTGGTATTTTATAATACAGCTTTGCTACTGTGGCCAGTTCCCTTAGCTAGACATGCCTACCCTTGTGTAAGCACACAGGGTATATTATTCTGCACTGAAGATTTCATAAATTCTATTTTCCCCAACTAGTATACACATGACAGTCTTGTAAACTGTGTATCAGTTTGATCTGTTGCCATATACTGTTTACAGCTGTTACTTTGTTTTGGGACATATTTCCCCCTTCCCAAACCCATAGCTACAGGTTAAAGTCATTGTCATTGTATAGTAATGAACACTGTGTTTTGCTGTCATATTAAAAGGTTGTATTCTAGAATCTCATATATTGTTTTCCGTATCCTCTCTTGGTGAATCCAGTCATTTCATATCCACATAGGTAGTTCTGCTATAATTCTGTTGTAGTTCTGTCTAAAGGTGTTGAACTACTTTAATAATACTGTATACTTTTTCTCATTTGGAGTTTCATACAAACCCACTGTGAGTGTGTCACATCAAATATTGGATGGTAAGAAGATTATTTGTAATAAGAAGCTGGTGATTTATCAATGAACCATAAGATTAGGAATATTCATTAGAGTAATGATTTTAGCTGTTGTCAAGTTGATCTTATCTGTCAGTCAGCATAGTTATGTGAATCACAGACCCCATAATGCTTAGCCAAATGTCTTTAAGATAATTGTTTGAATTTAGGGGCTAGATTTACTAAACTGCTGGTTTGGAAAAGTGGAGATGTTGCCTATAGCAACCAATCAGAATCTAGCTGTCATTTTGTAGAAAGTACTAAATAAATGAAAGCTAGCATCCTATTGGTTGCTATAGGCAACATTCCCACTTTTTCCAAAGCCGCAGTTTAGTAAATATACCCCTAGGTGTCTTCTAAATTCTTTCCAATTGATTAGCAAAAGCCTCTATTTTCCCTCATTAGTGATTTGTTTACTCTATCTGGTTGCATTAATGAAGAAATTTGAATGTCCCATGAGTTTCGGATAAAAAATAAAAAGTAAGCCTAGCAAAATGCACACCGCTAGTTTGGGAGACTATTTTTAATTAAAAACTAGGTTGATTTTTTTTTTAAAATTAATTTATTTGTTATATCCCTATCATGAGATTACTTTTGTGTGCAAATATTTAGTTTGAACTGCAGCAGCTGATCTATAATCAGACTTCATAAGAGAAAACACCAACTGACAATGAAGTATATGCATGTGAAAATTCCTGAACTTTGATCGAACCTGAGTTGCTTAAATATTGTGCACGTTCTTACTGTTCTGTTTAATTCAGCCCATGGTTTCTTACTTTCAGCCATGTTAGGCTCTGAGAAACTCCCTGCAGTAATTAACAGACACACAGGAAATTGTGTGTACATAGAAAACCTCCTACCCCCCCCCCCCCATGGATTCAGCATTTCTTAAATAACTCAAATTCTGTGAACTTCCTTAACTTTTTCATATATATTGTATAAATACAGTATACACACAAAGATAATATTTGTAAACATCTACAGCCTGCATCATGGGAAAAATAATATAGCTCCACAATGTTATGCAGCGATGTATAGTTATCATTTACATTAGTCCCTGCGCCATTGGAGCTTACAGTCTAAGTTATTTACCATACAAACACACAATAGATTCCAATGTGTCAGTAGCCCCCCTACTTATTGGTATGTTTTTCGGTTGTAAGCTTTTGCGAGCAAGGCAGTTTTTGCCTTCATATTATATAATAATATTATATTAAACTGTATAAATGTATTCTTATTATAGAACTTTAAGTAGTTTCTGTGATGCTGCAGAGCTCTTCATCTAGTAAAGTTCCATTATTTGCCCTCTCTTAACCATAATCCCTTTATCTACTGCCAGAGTTCTCCTCTTAATTTAATTGAGGTGTGGGAGGAGGAGGGGAGAGCATGCCTACTTCACTCACTGTAACTGAAACATATTCAGCAGCACCTCCCTTAACCCCTGTTGATAACTGTCACTGTCAGTTGGTAGTACAATTTACTTTGCTCTCTGTTCAACAGCAAATCTAAATGAGGTGTAATAACCTTGTCACAATACAATAGCTTCTGGGTGTGGCCTACCGGGAAGAGATAAGTGTTACAGCATTGGGGTGGGGTATAATGACGTTTTTGTGCTTGGCCAGGTGCATAAAGGTATAAAAAAAATATGACCTAGCAGACACTAGTCCTTAACTGTACTCATTGCCTGTATAATGGAATAACATAAAACTATATATAGCAATACATTCCTCTGTACTAGGCAACATTAAGCACAACATTTTCTAAGGTTAGTGTCTTTTTAATAATAACATTTGTGAAAGTTGCTAGTATCCCTTTTAATTAAAGCATATTGCATTTTAGCTTTACCGACCCTTAGGATTGTAATCAATGCTATTTTCATTAATTAGTATATTATTGTTTTATAGATATTCTAAATTTGCACCTCATGTTGTAAATTGACTTGAGTTCTGTTTTTTAAGATACTTCTTTGCAGGCGGTTGTACAGCGGTCATGGTGCTGCTTAAACATAAGCCCCAGATGCCGGGGATCCCTCCTTTATATCAGACTTACTGATTAAAATAAGTAGAGAAACTTCTGCACTCTACATGTACTTGTATTGGCTCCATTTATGGGACAGTGTGTTTTATAGACTTCTTCAGAGCAGGAGTTGGGAATGTACCTCAGAATACTGAACCAATCAATATTATAATACTCAGGATAATGATTGAATATAGCTGTGTCCAGTGTTCACCCACCAATTGCTGTAATTAGCATGAATGCTGATAGTGCTGTAATCACAGTGATCTATTCATCACTATACTGAGGCCTGTGAATGAGCTTAGGTCAAAACATACAATGGGCAACTGTGAGATGTATCAGGCTGTCTCAGGGCCATAACTAGGGCTGTGCGACAGGGGTGACCGCCCAGGGCGCAATTTAGGAATATTTTAGGTTAGTTTGGTTAAAATTGGTTAAAATTGAGGGCATTTGTCTTTCTCGCCCCAGGTGCTAGAATTCTAAGTTACGGCTCTGGGCTGTCTATACGCACAGCAATTTTCACAGCCAATTTAGTAGTTTTGAGCCTGCATGATTGGTCTATATGTGGGCAGCTTTAATTAGGGGCTAGGGGGCAACTGCCCACGGGCCAGTCCCATATTGGGCTACCTTGGGCAGGGTCACTGGGTTACCTGCATTGTTTTCCTTTAATATGTTCCTAATAGGCTGTTGAGCTGCGTCTCTCTCCTCCCCAGCTAAAATTTGCCAGTTATCCCCTGGCCTTAATTATTGTCTCCTATCTATCATGTCATGTTTGCTTTGTTGGTGAGGGAGTGAAGGAAATTAAATTACAGTCTGCCCTTGCTTATCACTGGGGCTTGTTTAGTGTTCTGTCAGATACAATATAGAACAATGAAAATAAGCAGCTGATTTGTATTAAGAAGCTCTCATCTTCAGGTATGTGGAAAGTAGCCATAATTTGTGGGGAAAAATCACCAAATTAAAAGTAAAAGTAGCTAGATTTAAGTTCCTAATGATGACACTTGTTGATATAATTCCAGAAGGATTTCACAAGTCTGGGTCATTAGATGAGTCATTGTATGATGCTGTCTTCCTATAGCTGAAAGATGGTTTACTGTCATTCAACCTGTTGCTGCTTGTTCTGGAGTCCCATCTGCTCCTGCTCAAATTTGTTAAACCACTTGCAGTTATACGTCAGCATCAAGGGCTTCTTGAGTTTCAAGCAAATTGATTTACAAGTTTGTGAAGGTGTGGCAATGTCATTTTCAAAGTTAGATCATCGTTTTGTAATGAAATTAGCAAGTAGTTAAACAGTTACATTGTGAACCGGTTTAAAAGAGAAAATGGTGAAATGACTGATCCTGATCTGGGTTAGCATTACTGACTAGAGTCCTTGGGGCATATTGTAGTGCGCAAGCCGCGTTACTGTAATGCGGCTTGCGCACTATTACCGTTATTACGGTACCTTTAACGCAGGCTTTCTGCTCGCAGCTCAGGGATATGCAAGCTGAAATCCGGGTTAGAATTACCGTAATAACAGTAATACTTTTAGCGCCGTGTTACTTTTGCGAGTAACGTTGCTAATTGAATATGCCCCCTTGTGTTACTGACACTTGCGACATTGCATACAATTTTTTTATTATGTAGTTATATTTATTTTTTAATAAGGTAGCTACTTTAATGGCAGAGAAGGGCGCTGTAAACGTTTCTAGAATTGGTCAGATTTCCAGAACCTCTTGAACTGGTGACGTAAAGCTGCACAGACATGGTCAGACGGATTGCTCAGTCCAGCCAAACGGACACATTATTGTTTCATGGGTTACAACTAACCAAGCTGCAGTATGATTGGGTGTGGTGGTAACCCAGGGCATCCGGTGACTCTCATCACCACAGGTATGACGTCATTGTCCCAGGGTAAGGTTCAGCACTATCTGCTGTTCAGCCTGTCTGTTGAACAAAAATATCAGTGGGTTTTGGCCACCCACTTCTATGGCCAAATAGCCCACTGAGGTTTGAAAAACTGCTGTCAAAGGATATTAGTCGATGGTTCTGATTGGAGATACCTTGATGCCTCTGTAATGGTCAGAAGTGTGTAATGTGCGAAGGTTCAAGATGGTGCCTGCAGCAGCAGGGTATTATTATTATTATAATTACCATTTATTTATATAGCGCCACTAATTCTGCAGCGCTGTACAGAGAACTCGCTCACATCAGTTCCTGCCCCATTGGGGCTTACAGTCTAAATTCCCTAACACACACACACACACACACAGAGACACAGAGACAGACTAGGGTCCATTTTGTTAGCAGCCAAATAAACTACCAGTATGTTTCTGGAATGTGGGAGGAAACCGGACCACCTGGAGGAAACCCTCTCAAACACGGGGAGAACATACAAGCTCCACACAGATAAGGCTGTGGTCGGGAATTGAACTCATGACCCCAGTGCTGTAAGGCAGAAGTGCTAACCAATTAGCCACTGTGCTGACCACTACCGTGGTAGTATCTGACCAAATCAGACTTCTGCTGTTTTACTGGTTTGTTGTGAATGTTACATTAACAATACTTCTGAGTGGACTTCTGTAATTCTTAATAGTACAAACAAAACACAAGAACACTTATACCTGAACCCCACGATTTGTGGAATCATTATAATGCATGCTATTAACAGTTGCCTGGAATGTTACATAGGCGAGGGTATGCCTTCTTACTACTCAAACAGTGCATAATGTGTTTTTTTATGTTAATTACATGGGTTGTCAGGCCTTTGAAGGTATAAAGCCGGCAACGCAATGCAATATTGCAGCTAATATTTTCCCATTGACCCAATATGGCAAGTTTTGTATCCCCAGAAGCAAATAGCTTAAAACATTATCTGGCATGGCAGAAAATATGATTGGAAGAAAACCAATAGCGGCATTTATTTCACTCGTCTTCCAGACTCCAATAGGTCAGAGTTAAGCCACCTTTTTGACTCAAGGGATGAAAAACTGGATTTTGTCTAAATTAGTCACCCACACAATATTGAACAATAATCTTGTTTGTTGCACACCTCTCTGGTCAAGCAGCAGGATCACTCTGTGGTTAGTGACTTTAACACACATTTTGTCTTTTCTTTATAACTTAGATACAGTGGAAGCTCCCTGCCCTTTAGCCAGTTAAGCTGTTTCCTCTGCTTTACCTGCTTGGTAGCCTTCATGACGCATTAAAATACTAGATTATATGAATTCAGGAATCTGGCTCACCTAAAGCTATATTCCATTGCCTATATAATTGTGTGTTTTTTTGGACCAAATTAATATGAGCTGATCATCTGCAAGATCATAATGCAAACTTCTATTTTGTTAATCTCCCAGTGTGGAATTTCATTTTTCCATTTTATGACCAAAACACATTATTTCCACTGTCCACTAAACATACTACCTTTCACAAGAATTATCACTTTTCTTTGTCTAACTACTTTTGTTGTGATTTATATGTTTAATGATCATTTCTTATGGCATCTACAGATATAAATATGGATTTTAACCTTATTATCAGTGGGTATTTTCGGTAGACTTCATCATGCGGTTAGTTGTCACTTCTCTTTTACCATTGTTGAAGAATGCAAATTAGAGTCTTGACAGCTGTGGTAGGTGCATATTTTACATATAAGGTATTAGTTGATCTGGTCACTGTGATTAACTCTTGGTGAATATTTGGTAACTGTTGTCGGGCAGCCTTCTTTATTTCCTATACAGTTGCAACCGACTACCTTCAGTTCACAAGCCAATGTTAGAGTATTAGATGTGGTAGCAGCAGTATCGATCGATCGGAGCTCATAAATTAGAGACCACACAGAGTCTGGTGTCCAAACTGAACAACTTTACGCAAGGAAATAGCTAATATTTTTATAAACAATAATCACCTCACAACAATCACGTCAATGGACAGTTTTGGAAACATAATGGAAAGTTTCTATCACATAAAATTAGATATAAAACCAGCTAGTGGTCAAGCTAAAATGCTAAATGTCATCAAGTTCCTTATTGCTTCTCCAATCAGAGGTCCTTGAGGCTGCCATTACTCCTTGATTCTGCAAAGTTTCACATTCATAGGCGCTCAGGTAATTTCCATCGTGGTTAGCTACTTGATTTCAGACAAACATTAACACAAAATATCTGATTTAATAGATTTAAGGCGATATAACTTACAAACAGATATAAGCAATATTATTGCAAAAATGCTAAGACTCTAATTAATAAGATAACCTTAGCAACATTTTCCTTACTCCAAGTGACCGTAGACCCCCAGAGTCCCTTCTCTTTATCATATTAATTAGACTTAATTTACTCCCTTTCTAACAGGAATCAATCGAAAAGGCTAGGACAGTGTTGGCTAACCTGTGACACGCCATATGTTGTGAAACTACAAGTCCCAGCATACCCTTCCAGCAATAAGCTGCTATATATTGGCAAAGCATGCTGGGACTTGTAGTTTCACATACACCTGGAGTGTCATAGGTTAGCCAACACTGGGCTAGGATAACATTGTTGGTGACTACTTTTTGCAATGACACAGGGCTTGTCCTCTAATCAGAGCAAAGGTAATAATCATTCGGCACCCCGGTTGCCGTACCCTAATCACGACCTACTATGACTCTATTGTCAAGGCGGGGGTCTTTCTCTTTGAGTCTCCATATATCTAGTAATTGTTATCCTCTGTTCTCCTTCCAGCTCCGAATTGTCCCCATGCATCATAAATATTAGCTTGTGCTCTCCTGGTTCGTTCTCATCTCCTTAACATCCTCCTGTTTCCTATCTTTCTAGATTTTTGCAACAATTTCTCATGCATTGGCCTCTCATGTCTATTCTGGGGGGACACATGTATAAACAACATATCTCTACTCTTCTGAGTTTTACATATCTCTCCGAGTACAGCTGTATTGGTCCATTTTTCCCGTTCACCTGTATGACTTATGCATATCACTGAAATGCTAAAACGGAAATAACGTCTCATTGTCCTGCCGGAGGTTCAATCGTTATTCTGGTCTTCTTGCAATGGGATGCGTGTACACAGGTGTCTTTTCCCATAACCTTGACTGATGTGGGGGTCGTTAATACAACTTGATATGGCCCCTTTATCTGGGTTCAAGGGCTCCCCCTACATGCCTCTTGAGATACACCCAGTCTCCAATTTTATCCAGTTGATGAGGGTTGATCAGGGAACCTGAATCAGGAAGAGAGGAGAAAACTTGTGCATGCAAATTAGTAAGTTGCAGAGTGAGACACAACATATACCCTGTTAAGTCCCCATGTTTATGCTGTAATTTTTGGGGAAAATAAAGACCTGTTTTTGGCACTGACCCAAATAATATTTCATAGGGGCTCAGCTTCAGTTTCTTTAATGGCGTGGTTCTAACAGCTAACAAGGCTATAGGCAAACATTCAATCCATGTTTTCCCTGTTTCTCTCATGGCCTTCTGGATTTTCAGTTTCAATGTACCCTTTAACCTCTCCACTCTCCCACTGGCCTGCAAGGAGTATGGAACGCCTGTGTGATTTTTAAGTCTGACATTATATTTTGCATGACTTCTCCTGTAAAATGAGCTCCACTGTCTGCCGGTTTTAGGACAGTGCACCGTTTTATGGTAACGTTTGAAGAGCTGAGAAGCGCTACTTCATATTTTGTCAATCGGCGCTGGAGATAGGTCTTGTGGTTGCTTGATGCAGTATCTCCATGACTGCATGTGGAACTTGGACTGTGAGTGGATGATCCAAAACAATATCTCCACATTTGTCCTTTATTATGGCGGCTGCTGCTGCAACTGACTTGATACAGTTTGGTAATGCCAGTGCAATGAGGTCAAGCATTGTTGAGTAATAGGCTAAAGGCCTTTGTCTCCTTCCATGTTCTTGCTTGAGGACTCCCAAAGCATGTCCTTTTTATGTTCATGGCAAGATAGTGCTAATGGTTTGTCATAATTGGGTAGTCCTAATGCTGGTGCAGAGCATATAGCCTGTTTAATAGCCTGAAGTGCTTTTTCTCTTTCTTGATAATTGGCGTCATTACAGGTTTCTACTTTTCTTTTACCAAGTTGTACAAGGGTTGCATAAGCAATGAGGCTCCTGGAAGCCACTCCCTGATGTAACTTACTATTCCCAGCAGTCCTCTGATTTCTCTTTGTCTTTCTGGTACTTTTGCTTCCATTATCACTGTCTTTCAGGTGTAAGATGCTTCATCCCACGAGAGATGCAATGTCCCAAAAATGTCACAGTCTCATGAACCTCTTGTATCTTGTTTTTAGAGACCCCACAACAATCTTCTTCTGACAAGAAAATTAACAAATGTTCAGTCTCTTGCTGGCATTCTTCCATGCCTTCCACTGCAAGGAGTAAGTCGTCCACGTATTGCAATAGTTGTGTCTTTTCCGGGTAAAGTGGGGTCCATTTCTTTAAATCTGTTCCCATTGCTTCAGTGAAATCTGAGGGACTTCTGGCTCCCCCTCGTAATTGGACCAAGGCATGTATTGTGTTGCTGTTAACATACGAGGGTTAGCTTCTCCTACATCATTAGCTGGTATAAATGTGGGGTTTGGGTATTGATGTGTTCTTCCTGGTGCTATTATAGCAGGGTATGTACCTGACACGGAAATATCAGATAAAATACCTCTTCTGGTTGGGGGAGTTTGCAATTCATTTCTACCTGGTGGATTATAATCCTGAATTTCTCTTATCTTTCTTTTCATATCTGTATCGTGGCTCATATGCTTCCAACACAAATTTTTCACAAACCATCTCATCCTCATCCACCAATTTCTGACAATCCCAACATCCTCGTGTTACACATTTATAACAATATTGTCAGGGTTCCCAAGGTAAGACCACGTAGAGAAGGTAAGTGAATGAAGTGGTTTATTAGAAACACAGGTAATACCGGTTCAAGATGCAAAACTGGTAAGGCAGTAATATAACTACAGTTCTTAACAGTGGAATAGGCAATGCAGTAACGCGATGGAGAGATGCAGTAATCAGAGGGTTACAGGGTGGATACCTCTGGGAAGGTGGTGAGATGAGTTGCCTGCAGGTTGCAGGATTGGATACCTCTGGGAAGGTGGAGAGACGAGTAGCCTGCGGGTTGCAGGGTTGGATACCTCTGGGAAAGTGGTGAGATGAGTAGCCTGCAGGTTGCAGGATTGGATACCTTTGGGAAGGTGGTGAGACGAGTAGCCTGCGGGTTGCAGGGTTGGATACCTCTGGGAAGGTGGAGAGACGAGTAGCCTGCGGGTTGCAGGGTTGGATACCTCTGGGAAAGTGGTGAGATGAGTAGCCTGCAGGTTGCAGGATTGGATACCTTTGGGAAGGTGGTGAGACGAGTAGCCTGCGGGTTGCAGGGTTGGATACCTCTGGGAAGGTGGAGAGACGAGTAGCCTGCGGGTTGCAGGGTTGGATACCTCTGGGAAAGTGGTGAGACGAGTAGCCTGCGGGTTGCAGGGTTGGATACCTCTGGGAAGGTGGTGAGACGAGTTGCCTGCAGGTTGCAGGATTGGATACCTCTGGGAAGGTGGAGAGACGAGTAGCCTGCGGGTTGCAGGGTTGGATACCTCTGGGAAAGTGGTGAGATGAGTAGCCTGCAGGTTGCAGGATTGGATACCTTTGGGAAGGTGGTGAGACGAGTAGCCTGCGGGTTGCAGGGTTGGATACCTCTGGGAAGGTGGAGAGACGAGTAGCCTGCGGGTTGCAGGGTTGGATACCTCTGGGAAAGTGGTGAGATGAGTAGCCTGCAGGTTGCAGGATTGGATACCTTTGGGAAGGTGGTGAGACGAGTAGCCTGCGGGTTGCAGGGTTGGATACCTCTGGGAAGGTGGAGAGACGAGTAGCCTGCGGGTTGCAGGGTTGGATACCTCTGGGAAAGTGGTGAGATGAGTAGCCTGCAGGTTGCAGGATTGGATACCTTTGGGAAGGTGGAGAGACGAGTAGCCTGCGGGTTGCAGGGTTGGATACCTCTGGGAAGGTGGAGAGACGAGTAGCCTGTGGGTTGCAGGGTTGGATACCTCTGGGAAGGTGGAGAGACGAGTAGCCTGCGGGTTGCAGGGTTGGATACCTCTGGGAAAGTGGTGAGATGAGTAGCCTGCAGGTTGCAGGGTTGGATACCTCTGGGAAAGTGGTGAGATGAGTAGCCTGCAGGTTGCAGGGTTGGATACCTCTGGGAAGGTGGTGAGACGAGTAGCCTGCGGGTTGCAGGGTTGGATACCTCTGGAAAGGTGGTGAGACGAGTAGCCTGCGGGTTGCAGGGTTGGATACCTCTGGGAAGGTGGAGAGACGAGTAGCCTGCGGGTTGCAGGGTTGGATACCTCTGGGAAAGTGGTGAGATGAGTAGCCTGCAGGTTGCAGGATTGGATACCTTTGGGAAGGTGGTGAGACCAGTAGCCTGCGGGTTGCAGGGTTGGATACCTCTGGGAAGGTGGTGAGACGAGTAGCCTGCAGGTTGCAGGGTTGGATACCTCTGGAAAGGTGGTGAGACGAGTAGCCTGCGGGTTGCAGGGTTGGATACCTCTGGGAAGGTGGAGAGACGAGTAGCCTGCGGGTTGCAGGGTTGGATACCTCTGGGAAAGTGGTGAGATGAGTAGCCTGCAGGTTGCAGGATTGGATACCTTTGGGAAGGTGGTGAGACTAGTAGCCTGCGGGTTGCAGGATTGGATACCTCTGGGAAAGTGGTGAGACCAGTAGCCTGCGGGTTGCAGGGTTGGATACCTCTGGGACAGTGGTGAGATGAGTAGCCTGCAGGTTGCAGGATTGGATACCTCTGGGAAGGTGGAGAGACGAGTAGCCTGCGGGTTGCAGGGTTGGATACCTCTGGGAAAGTGGTGAGATGAGTAGCCTGCAGGTTGCAGGATTGGATACCTTTGGGAAGGTGGTGAGACCAGTAGCCTGCGGGTTGCAGGGTTGGATACCTCTGGGAAGGTGGTGAGACGAGTAGCCTGCAGGTTGCAGGGTTGGATACCTCTGGAAAGGTGGTGAGACGAGTAGCCTGCAGGTTGCAGGATTGGATACCTCTGGGAAGGTGGAGAGACGAGTAGCCTGCGGGTTGCAGGGTT